>NC_090655.1:250486931-250784431 GCF_040937935.1 Hyperolius riggenbachi | reverse complement strand
GAGGCAGTTTTTCCAAAGTGCCTCCCTACCCCCAAATGTGCCCACCCTGTATAAATATCCAGGTGTGCTGCGCTAGTCTAGTTTAGGGGACCCAGCAGGACACCTCGTAGGGAAATTCCACTAACTTGTGTGGACAACGTCCTCTCGAACTTCCAGGTTTCAGATACTTTTCCAGCATTTTTATCCACATAGGCGGATGCTGCGTCAGGCCCGATCCGGCAGCGGCACCCCTAAGATCGCTGATAATGTGGCGGGGAGAGAGTGGGCACAGCAGTAGTAGATAAGACATAGTCCGACACTTTGATCAATAGAAGATGGTGCTGTGCCAGATTTTATTCCTAGGCAGCCCCCTCCCCAGTATTGATAGCCAGATGTGCCCCCCATATTAGGTAGCCCCCTCCCAAGTATAGGTCGCCAGATATGCCCATAGTATTAGGTAGCCCCCTCCGAGGTACAGATAGCCAGATGTGCCCCCAGTATATTAGGCACCCTGCATCCCCCAGTGTAGATAGCCAGATGTGCCCCCAGTATTACGCTGCCCCCCTCCCCGGTATAGATAGCCAGATGTTCCCCCAGTATTAGGCAGCCCCCTCCCCAGTACAGATAGCCAGATGTGCCCCCAGCATTAGGCAGCCCCCTTCCCCAGTATAGATAGCTAGATGTGCCCCCAGCATCAGGCAGCCCCCTTCCCCAGAATAGATAGCTAGATATGTCCCCAGTATTAGGCAGCCCTCTCCCCAGCATAGATAGCCAGATGTACCCCCAGTATTAGGTAGCCCCTTCCCCAGTGTAGATAGCTAGATGTGCCCCCACTATTAGGCAGTCCCCTTCCCCGGTATAGATAACTAGATGTGCCCCCAGTATTAGGCAGCCCCCATCCCCGGTATAGATAGCTAGATGTGCCCCCAGTATTAGGCAGCCCCCTTCCCCAGTATAGATGGCCAGCTATGCCCCCAGTATTGGGTAGCCTCTTTCCCCAGTATAGATAGCCAGATGTGCCCTCCAATATTAGGAAGCCCCCTTCCTCAGTATAGAAAGCCAGATATGCCCTCCAGTATTAGGAAGCCCCCTTCCTCAGTATAGATAGCCAGATATGCCCTCCAGTATTAGGAAGCCCCCTTCCTCAGTATAGATAGCCAGATATGCCCTCCAGTATTAGGAAGCCCCCTTCCCCAGTATAGATAGCCAGATGTGCCCCCAGTATTAGGAAGCCCCCTTCCTCAGTATAGAAAGCCAGATATGCCCTCCACTATTAGGAAGCCCCCTTCCTCAGTATAGAAAGCCAGATATGCTCTCCAGAATTAGGAAGCCCCCTTCCTCAGTATAGATAGCCAGATATGTCCCCAGTATTAGAATACCCCCTCCCCAGTATAGTTAGCCACATATGCCTCCAATATAAGCCAGCATAGATAGCCCAGTATAGATAGCCAGATATGGCCTCCAATATTAGGTAAGCCCCCTCCCCAGTATAGCTAGTCCGATGGAACCTGCAGTATTTGGATCCCCCCCCCCCCCCCCATATGGTGTCGCTGGGATCCCTCTTTAGCCCTGTTGCAGCATCTCCTCTCTATGACTCCCTCTAGTGGCACTGTTAGAGGGAGTCATAGACAGGCAACACTGAGACAGGCTAAAGAGGGATCCTGACAGCACCGTGTGTAGCAGCTACAAGTGCGCTCTGCATATAGCCAGGTGAGGGGGAACAGGTGCACCCTCAGGGCTGGCATCTCCCAAGCCTCGGCCCAACCCTGCCTCTGAGAATATGTACTGAGTTCCCTCACAGGGAGACATTAGCAGTATATCTTTTATGTCCTATAAGTAATGGACTTAATTTCTCAGCATGCCCCATAGATGCTCATATATTCCTCGGATCTGGTCATCATCTTCTTCTTCCCTTGCTCCATGGACCACTTCTGTCTGTGTTGGGACTTTTGTTAGAGGACAGGGTCAGCACTGGGACTCTGACTGGTCTGTGGCTGTGCTGCCAAAACAGAAGTCCTCACCAGAGGAGCTGGTGGGCACTAATAGTAATAACCTCACCAGTGACAAGGGCTCACTGGTGAGTAGAGTGGTCAGACAGATCGGTTTGGCAACAGACAGGAAGATACAGTACAGAATCGGCAGGCAAGAGGATCAAGGTAATTCAAGCAGAGTAGCAACAGGATCAGATGGCTGTAGTACAAAGGCGTTAAGCGAAAGGGAAGTCAGAAGAGAGAGCCAGAGTCATACACAGGTATCAAGCAATATATATCAAATAACAATAATAATCCTAGTCTGTGTGAAATTCCCGGTTTCCTCACGGATCAAAGCTGGATCTATCTAAGGGTCTGAGTGCTAACACGTAGCATTCGCAACAGCAGACACCTTGCAAGTGAAACCACGCTGCTTAACCACCCTGGCGTTCTGATTAAATCGCCAGGGTGGCTGCGGGAGGGTTTTTTTTAAATAAAAAAAAAACTATTTCATGCAGCCAACTGAAAGTTGGCTGCATGAAAGCCCACTAGAGGGCGCTCCGGAGGCGATCTTCCGATCGCCTCCGGCGCCCATAATAAACAAGGAAGGCCGCAATGAGCGGCCTTCCTTGTTTTGCTTATATCGTCGCCATAGCGACGAGCGGAGTGACGTCATCGACGTCAGCCGACGTCCTGACGTCAGCCGCCTCCGATCCAGCCCTTAGCGCTGGCCGGAACTTTTTGTTCCGGCTGCGCAGGGCTCAGGTGGCTAGGGGGGCCCTCTTTCGCCGCTGCTCGCGGCGAATCGCCGCAGAGCGGCGGCGATCAGGCAGCACACGCGGCTGGCAAAGTGCCGGCTGCGTGTGCTGCACTTTATTTGATAAAAATCGGCCCAGCAGGGCCTGAGCGGCGACCTCCGGCGGTGTTGGACGAGCTGAGCTCGTCCAGACCGCTCAGGTGGTTAAGAAGCGGAGGAGACCCTTCGGCCATATCTCCGCTCATCAGCCAATCGGAGACGCCGAAAGTCTCCGCTGACGTCAGCCAACCGGCCGGTCAGCTGACGCGCCTCCTTCCCGAATAAAGATCTCGTCTGTGCGCGGGCGCTCGACAAAGCTACTCTGTGAGCCACTGACAGTCCCCTCCTCGGCGTGCTAGACGCCGGAAGGACGGTAGACATGCCTGACAGCGAAACCGAAGCAGCTGCGGAGGTATCCAGACTTGCCCGCAGCTGCTTCTCCAGGGATCTTTACAGGCAGCCTCCATATTCCTCTCACTTCAGTTGTCCTTTAACCACCCTGGCGTTCTGATTAAATCGCCAGGGTGGCTGCGGGAGGGTTTTTTTTAAATAAAAAAAAAACTATTTCATGCAGCCAACTGAAAGTTGGCTGCATGAAAGCCCACTAGAGGGCGCTCCGGAGGCGTTCTTCCGATCGCCTCCGGCGCCCAGAATAAACAAGGAAGGCCGCAATGAGCGGCCTTCCTTGTTTTGCTTAGATCGTCGCCATAGCGACGAGCGGAGTGACGTCATCGACGTCAGCCGACGTCCTGACGTCAGCCGCCTCCGATCCAGCCCTTAGCGCTGGCCGGAACTTTTTGTTCCGGCTACGCTGGGCTCAGGCGGCTGGGGGGACCCTCTTTCGCCGCTGCTCGCGGCGGATCGCCGCAGAGCGGCGGCGATCAGGCAGCACACGCGGCTGGCAAAGTGCCGGCTGCGTGTGCTGCTTTTTATTTTACGAAAATCGGCCCAGCAGGGCCTGAGCGGCAGCCTCTGGCGGTGTTGGACGAGCTGAGCTCGTCCAGACCGCTCAGCAGGTTAAAGAGGTGAGACCTGTCCTGGATAGAGCCCTACACCATATTTACACAATAGCTGAGAGCGCTTTTTTATTTTCTTAGTTTGTGTTATGGTATCTCTTGTGTGGGAATGGCCAGCCCTTTATCCCTACAAGCATCAATGAGGACCCAAAACCTGTCACCAGCTCACAGGTTTTTCATCTGCCATTTTTCATGCTTCTATTACATCGCCTTCAAAACCTGACTGTTAACTGGATACTTAATATATCATGAAGAAACCTTTCAAAATTGTTTTAAGCTTGTATTTATCTTTTACCCCTTTGTCACCTCTCATAACCCCCCCCCCCCCCCCCTCTCTCCCCCATTTCACCTTGCCTAACCCTCACCTACCCACGCCTACCCTCTATATGTCTCCAGATCTTCACCTTCACACAGTCCTACAACACAGATAATCATGAGCGTATTATCCCTCTACAGATACCAACTTCCTGTACAGATCACATGGCCACCTTACTGACCATGCATGAGAACCAAAGTCACATGACTGAGAGGATATTAGACCTCATCCTGGAGATTATTCACCTGCTGACTGGAGAGGTGAGGAGGATTTTGGGAGGCCACATGACATCACTCTTATTGCTATTAATAAAACACACATGAATGGAGAGATGAGGATTCTGGGAGGTCACGTGACATCACTCTGATCTGTTAATAAAAAACACATGATGGGAAAGGTGTGAAGGATTATGGAAGGTCACATGACATAACTCTTATCTCTATTAATAAAACACACACCTGACTGGAGAGGTGAGGAGGATTCTGGGAGGTGACATGACATCACTATTATATTGTGCCTCTTTCTATTGATGTTTAAACACAGAGTTTTCTTCCCATGAAGTCTGGTGACCAGGTGACCATCACAGTCCGTCCAGCTTACTCCCTGATTCTTGAGGCACATAAAAAGAAGATTTTAGAGTTCACCAACAAGATCACTGAGCTGCTGACAGGAGAGGTAAGCGGTGCTGGGAATTATGGGACATCCAGTAAGAACAAGGTATGTGTCTAGATGGTGACTGTATCTTTGTGTGTGTCAGGTTCCTATAAGGTGTGAGGACGTCACCATCTGTTTCTCTATGGAGGAGTGGCAGTATATAGAAGGACACAAGGACCTCTACAAGGACACCATGATGGAGAATCAGCTGCCCCTCACATCACCGGGTAAGAGGAGAATATCATTTCTTGTAGAGGAGGGAGTAGTAGGGAGGTTCCACCTAGATCCCCCATCATCTGATAATCACATAGACAATGCTTGATTCACTAAGACAAATAGCATGCCTTATCAAAGTTAGCACGCCTTATCAAAGTTAACGCGCCTTATCAGAGTAGCGTAGCGACCGGTACAAATCCGCAGGGGCTCAGGGCAGGACGAGTGGTGCTCTCGTCATTGCTGATTAGCAGGCAGAAGTTCGCTATGCTACTCTGATAAGGCATGTTAACTTTGGTAAGGTGTGTTAACTCTAAAAAGGCATGCTATTTGTCTTAGTGAATCAAGCCCTATGTATGCAGTCAGTGTGTGTGTGTGTTTCCTACAGATGGAACCAGTAACCAAAACCCACCAGAGAGATGTACAGGTCCTCTTTATTCCCAGGATTGTAAACAGGAAGATCACACCACCCTCCACCATTATCAGGTAGGTGGAGCTGAGGGTCGGCTATTAAACTGTGGCTCTAGTCTCTATGAGATCGTATTCCACCAAATTATTATTGCTTTTATTCTAAAGATGTTAATTCATAGCTTTCTGTTGTAGGCTGAAGAACAGATTATTTTAAAAGTTAAAATTAAGGAAGAAGAGGAGTCGTATGTGAAAGGCAATCTGCAGTCTCTGGAGGAGGATGAAAAGACCGAGACAATTAAACAGGAGGAATTTTCTCTGCATATCAGTACAGGTCATTTGAATTATTTTTTGAAACTCTCAAAAGGTATTATTTCTGAAGCAAGGCTTGGTGTGAAGTTGTTGTTCGACTTTAAAAGCCACATTGCTGATCATAGGCATACCTCCACCACCACCACCAACTAATATGTCCTGCAACTGGGGTGGATATGCTTACACTATGTTCATAGCAATTTCTCCCCAAAAATGTATGTAAGTTGGGTGAGGTGAAGCTGTAGCTCAGTGATTAAAAAGTAGGTGTGGCAGTGGTGATGGGACATTTTTAGTGTGCCAAAATTCATGTGCCACTTCTTTGCTCCACATACTTACAAATGAGGAGGAGATACTGTACACCATATGAAAGGTCCATCTCCATTCCTTAGTATAATATAGTACCAACAAATGAGGAGGAGATACTGTACACCGTATGAAAGGCCCATCTCCATGCCTCAGTATAACATCACAGCACCAACAAATGAGATACTGTACACCATATGAAAGGTTCATCTCCATTCCTCAATATAACATCATAGTACTAACAAATGAGGGGGAGATACTGTACACCATATGAAAAGTCTGCCTCCATTCCTCAGTATAACATCATAGTACCAACAAATGAGGGGGAGATACTGTACACCATATGAAAGGTCCATCTCCATTCCTCAGTATAACATCATAGTACCAACAAAGGAGGAGGAGATACTGTACACTATATGAAAGGCCCATCTCCATTCCTCAGTATAACATCATAGTACCAACAAATGAGGAGGAGATACTGTAGACCATATGAAAGGCCCAGCTCCATTCCTCGGTATAACATCATAGTACCAACAAATGAGGAGGAGATACTGTACACCATATGAAAGGCCCATCTCCATTCCTCAGTATAACATCATAGTACCAACAAATGAGGAGGAGATACTGTACACCATATGAAAGGCCCATCTCCATTCCTCAGTATAATATCATAGTACCAACAAATGAGGAGGAGATTCTGTACACCATATGAAAGGCCCAGCTCCATTCCTCAGTATAACATCATAGTACCAACAAATGAGGAGGAGATACTGTACACCATATGAAAGGCCCATCTCCATTCCTCAGTATAACATCATAGTACCAACAAATGAGGGGGAGATACTGTACACCATATGAAAGGTCCATCTCCATTCCTCAGTATAACATCATAGCACCAACAAATGAGGAGGAGATACTGTACACCATATGAATGGCCCAGCTCCATTCCTCAGTATAACATCATAGTACCAACACATGAGGAGGAGATACTGTACACCATATGAAAGGCCCATCTCCATTCCTCAGTATAACATCATAGTACCAACAAATGAGGAGATACTGTACACCATATGGAAGGTCCATCTCCATTCCTCAGTATAGCATCATAGTACCAACAAATGAGGAGGAGATACTGTACACCATATGAAAGGTTTATCTCCATTCCCCAGTATAACATCATAGCACCAACAAATGAGGAGGAGATACTGTACACCAGGGGTGCCCACACTTTTTCGGCTCGCGAGCTACTTTAAAATTCGCCGAGGCCAGGAGATCTATCGATGTTTCAAATGCACCTCCCCCAGAAATGTAGTTAGGTATAGGTCCCTTCAGTATAGGTTAGCCGGGTATAGGTCCCTTCTGTATAGGTTAGCCGGGTATAGGTCCCTTCTGTATAGGTTAGCCGGGTATAGGTCCCTTCTGTATAGGTTAGCCGGGTATAGGTCCCTTCTGTATAGGTTAGCCGGGTATAGGTCCCTTCAGTATAGGTTAGCTGGGTATAGGTCCCTTCAGTATAGGTAAGCCGGGTATGGGATCCTTCAGTATAGGTTACCTGGGTATAGGGCCGGTGTCTTCCCGCGGTGGTGTCCAGGTATTCAGGCCTGGCTCCGGTGGGCAGCGTGAGTGGAGTCGGAACTCGGAAGTTTTCCGCCTCTCCTCCCGATTGGCTGCGCGCCTCTCCTCCCGATTGGCCAGGCTCTCTCCTCCCCTCCCCTGATTGGCCAGGCCCTCTCCTCCCCTCCCCTGATTGGCCAGGCTCTCTCCTCCCCTCCCCTGATTGGCCAGGCTCTCTCCTCCAGCGGCCAGCAGCAGAAACTGCGTTATACAGCTGCTGGCTGCTAAATTCAATGGGACGCGGCCAAGAGGCCGCGATCTACCGATCAGGCGGTCGCGATCTACCGGTAGATCACGATCGACCTATTGGGCACCCTCTGCTGTACACCATATGAAAGGCACATCTCCGTTCCTCAAGTATAACATCATAGTACCAACAAATGAGGAGGAGATACTGTACACCATATGAAAGGCCCATCTCCATTCCTCAGTATAACATCATAGTACCAACAAATGAGGAGGAGATACTGTACACCATATGAAAGGTCCATCTCCATTCCTCAGTATAACATAGCATAGTGAACTTGAATCCTAACTGTAAGAATAGAAAACTGATCTTAATATGTTTCCCCAACAGATGGGCAGTATTTTGGGAACCCTTCTGAAGAACAACTTATCTCCCCTTTAGATGATGCTGCAGAAGATAATGGTGTCAATCAATGTTCTCCAGAAGGAAACCCCATTACAGAGACTACACATCACAGACTTGAGGAGAGATCACCAGATCCCTCTAATCCTGTGGAATCTCATAAAAACCCAAATATCATCACTCCAAGTTTGAATTCAGGACATCACAGTGCTAATGAAGGAAGTATTCACAGCCCTGGGCGTCGGTTCTCATGTTCAGTGTGTGGGAAAGGTTTTACCCGTAAAGCAGGCCTGCTGAATCACCAGAGAACTCACACTGGAGAGCGGCCATTTTCATGTTCAGCGTGTGGGAAAACCTTTATTCACAAAACAGGACTTCTTAGCCACCAAAAAACTCATACCGGTGAGCGGCCTTTTTCGTGTTCAGTGTGCAGAAAAGGTTTCCGACACAAAGGAGGCCTTCTCATTCACCAAAGAACGCACACCGGCGAGCGTCCCTTTTCCTGTGCAGAGTGTGGTAAAGGCTTCAGCGACAGAGGCAATCTTGTTAGACACGAGAGAATTCACAGAGGCGAGCGTCCGTTTTCATGTGCAGAGTGTGGGAAAAGCTACACACAGAATGGAGACCTTATTGCACACCAGAGAGTTCACAGAGGTGAACGTCCTTTTCCTTGTTCAGAGTGTGGGAAAACTTTCACAACAAAAGGATACCTTCGTTCTCACCAGAGAACCCACACAGGCGAAAATCCTTTTTCCTGTGCAGAGTGTGGGAAATCTTTTTCTCAGAAGGGACATCTTGTTAAGCACCAGAGAATTCACATTGGTGAGAGTCCATTTCCATGTTCAGAGTGTGGGGAAAGTTTTGAGCAGCGAGAAGAGCTCCAGAGGCACCAGAGAAGTCACCCTAGTGAGCAGCCTTTTTCATGTTCAGAGTGTGGGAAGTGTTTTAAACAGAAGGAAAACCTCCAGATCCACCAGAGAAGTCACACTGGGGAACGGCCGTTTTCATGCACACAGTGTGGGAAATGCTTTGCCCGTAAAGGAGTTCTTCTCATACACCAGAGAAGGCACGCAAGTGACCGCCCCTTTTCGTGTGCAGAGTGTGGGAAAAGCTATATTCTTATGTCAGACCTTCGTAGACACCAGAAAAGTCACATGACCATGCCTCCGTTTTCTTGCTGATGGTGCTTGGATTGTAAAATAGATATGTGATGTTATTAAATACGGACACACTTGCTATGTATGAAGATCACTGCTACACACTAATTCTCATTTCTTTTCTCACTTCCTTGATATGGAATTTTCAATATTTGGGTTTTTTTTTGGTTGAACGCCATGCAGCCACAGATGTTTATATGTAAATTCCATTGTTGTCACAGAATTATTGTTCGAACTGTAGGTCCTGTTTTCTTGTAGTTTTATTTAATGAATTGTTATATTTAAATTTCAAGACAACTATGACTTTTCAGATAACCATAGTAACATCACTGTGGAGTACAGACCACCCAGGAACTCATTCTTTACTGCAGGAAGAATTAGCAGCAGAAACAGGAGAGTTTCTAACCCATTGCAGCACCTGGACTGATCCACTGACTGGCTGTAGTCTTGGATGCTAATACAGTATCTACTATTTTATGTTAGAGAGGCAGTCTAATGACTGTATTTTATATGCACATAAAAACAAAGTAAGCAGGCGGAAAGAAGTTATTTTTCTTTTGTTACCTCTTGCAGTATGTGGAGATGAAATAAATGGATTTATTTTTTTTCTTATCCAAACTGAAGTGCACCATTTAAAGGTAATCTGAATTGGGAGCGATATGGAGAATGACATATTCATTTCCTTTTAAACAATGCAGGTTGAAAGACTGTCCTGCTGATCCTTTGCCTTTAATACTTTTAGACATAGACCCTGAACAAGCATTGAGATCAAATGTTTCTCACTGAATCCTGACTGCATTAGCTACATGCTTGTCTCGGGTGTGTGATTTAGACACTACTGATGCATGGAAGATCAACAGGACTGCCAGGCAACTGGTACTGCTTAAAAGGAAATAAATATGGCATTCTCTATATACCACTTATTTCAGGTTCCCTTTATAACTTCTTTGGGGTATTTGTATTCCTTCTTCGTCTGTGTGCCGGGGTCTAGCTGGTAAGCTTAGTGCTGTGGAGATGTAATAGCAGACAGAGTGTGTCCCAGTGGTTGAGGAGGCTCTGGCCTGTGTGGGTACATTTCCAATAGAGAAATGCACCCTGTATGTATTTAGAGAGTTTATCCTGTCTAATTCCCCCCCTCATCTGTGCCTAATCACACAAGTAGTTTGATCTCTCAGCTCCATGTCAGATGGCTGCCTCAGCAGAGCAGCTAATTTGTAAACACAGGATCTTAACCCTATGTCTGCTTCCATGAAAGCAGGAAGCAAACACACTGCAGATTTATTGCAGGATTTTTACCAGCTGTAAAAAAGAAATGTTTGTCTTTAAAGATTATTATGCTGTTGCTTATCTTTTAGAGCAGAGAGGACATTCTGGGCTTGATTCAGTAAACTGTGCTAGTGTTAGCACGCCTGTGAAAAGCCCTATATCACACCTAAAGTTAGTTTAGGCGTGATAAATTCACATCGCACTTGCGAAATGGCGCATCGCGGTGCGACGAAAACAGGGCATGGTGCGATGTTAAGGTCGCACACAATGCGAACTTATAGGCGCATCAGGTGCACTGTTTTCCTCGCATCGCGATGCGCCGTTTCACGCACACCGCGCCGTGCGCGTGCAAAGTTTTGCGCGCTGGACTTTTGTGCGCAATGTGAATTTAGTAAACGGTGCTAACCCGGTTAGCACCCTAGTTATCACGCCCAAAGTCTTTAGGCGTGTTAACTGAGTTAGCACCG
Source organism: Hyperolius riggenbachi (assembly GCF_040937935.1). Taxonomy (NCBI): domain Eukaryota; kingdom Metazoa; phylum Chordata; class Amphibia; order Anura; family Hyperoliidae; genus Hyperolius; species Hyperolius riggenbachi. Next base: position 250,773,371 of record NC_090655.1, on the reverse strand, counting down.
TTTACTGAATCAGGCCCTCTGAGTTTAGATCCACTTTAAAGGACCACTAGTTACAATTTTAAGGTTCATTTTATAATGGGTGGCTGCATCTTTTTGGTGTTCAATTATGTTCAATTAGAGAGCAGCCTTCCAGGCAAAGAGCTGAATTCATGTCTCATGTCGGCTCATGAATTCACTACTTGTGAGATTGGCAGACAGTGTTTCACATAGGTAAATGGGAGACAGATTGTTATATTAGGAATGAAGCTTTTCTGCAGTTTTTAATTCATAGCGATACAGTGAAGAATGAGTTAGGATGCTTTCTCAGTGGGACGTTGAAGTCCCACGTTACAGCACCCAGTAACGCAGCCCAACTCACAGTAATGAAAAATCAATGGGCTGTTCACAGTGCCCACGTTGCGTTACATTGTAACGCTACACATTGAATGAAAGTGCAGCATGCTGTGCGTTATACTGGCTTTAGCTGTGCTAGACTGCTTGCACATGCTCAGTGACTAGCCACATGGCTAATATTCACTGCACTGTGGTGACGTAACCTGGACTCGTAGTGTTGTCCGGATCATGATTGATTCGTTCATTTGATCCGGATCTTTTTTGTGAGTCGAATCATCCGGATCATCACAATGAACGAATCGGTTCACAGTGGATGTCTGTCTGGAACAAACAAGAACATACAGAATGTACAGTGCAGGGAAAGTCGTGTCCTGCTAGTCATTTCACCCCCAGTCTGCTTCCCTAGTAAAATGATTCCGTTCAAAGATCCGAATCTTTTCAGTGATCCGATTCGAATCATCCGAATCCTTGAAAAGATCCGGACTACCCATCACTATCCTGGCGCAGCTATTCTATCAGTATAGATAGAACGAAAACAGCGCACCAAGAGCTGCATAACGCGGCTCAATCTGATGTCCAACTTCAACACCACCCTGCGTTGCATTAGGGGCACGTTATGCAACCTTAGCATCCCCTAAAACGCAACGTCTTGGTGTGAAAGAGGCCTTACACTGGCTTGTTTTTTTTATCAGCGAATTGTTTTACTGCCTTCTGATAGCTGTGCAACAGGTCTTGGCATAGATTATATCAAAGAGGAGTACAGATAAGTGAATGTTGATGTTTTACACCCCACTTTGGCTACTGAGGGACTCACTGCCCAGGGACAAAATGAATTAATTTGTCAGATGAGACACACACACTGGTAACTTCAACCAATGCTAAAATACCCAAAAATGCTTCTGTCCATCCCCTCTCCCCCCCCCCCCCCCATGTGGACTCTCCCTAAATGCCTATGGCCTATGATGCATATTTACTATGGTGATGTGTACATTAGAAGTTAAGGAATTATAAATAAATCAGCATTCCTAATGAAAAAAGGTATACTGAAATTCTGCTGAATTTGATTAGGATTAAGAACTAAAATGCCATTCAAGTACACCTCAAGTGAGAAGTACATGGTGGCTGCCATATTTTTTCCTTTTAAACAATACCAGTTGCCTGATCTCTGTGGCTGTGGTAATGTCTGAATCACACACCTGAAACAAGCATACAGCTAATCCAGTCAGACTTCAGTCAGAGCACCTGATCTGCATGCTTGTTGGGGTCTATGGCTAAAAGTATTAAGTCTGGTACACACTTTCAATTATGATTGGCCAATCACTGACCAATTTTACCACCTCCGAATAGTATAGGGGCCAATAGATATTGAATACTATGAGCAGATTGTGTAGGTGAACCCTTATACCACATGGAGGTTTAAAATTTGTCAGTGACTAGCCAATTATAATTGATAGCGTGTGCCAGGCTTTAGAGGCAAAGATTTGTAGAGAGTCCCTATTCAGTGTGCAGCAAGGTCTTATGTACAGTGCACAGCCCCCAACCTCTCTACCCCTCCCCAAGTGCTTTGTACTGTAATGTAATGCACTAACTAAATAAACAACTCTCAGTTTACCTGTGCAGAAATTGAGGGGGCCCCTTCCAAAGCTTTGCAGGGGGGCAGTGATTTCTAGTTACACCCATTGTTTAAAAGGAAATACATGTGTCAGCCTCCATATCTCTCTCATTTCAGGTGTGCTTTACTGAGGCTCTGTAGTAACATATAGTAGATTGAAGTAAATTAGTCAGGATACCCATTTTATTGTAATTCTCCTGGTTTCAGCATCAGAAACACTTCCTAGATCTATATAGTGCTGTATATTGGTATATAGCCCCGCCCTCCCTGAGATGCTTAGCCTAGGTTGATTAGCTATATGGAATTCATCCTGCCCCAGCCCCCCAAGCCAATATATTTTTTACTGGCTTTGGAACTCTTAGGGCTTGTCTCCACTAGAGCGAATCTGCATGCGTTTCCTGCATGCAGATTCGCTCGAACAATACTAGTGGATGGCGCCGTTTCCACTTGTCAGGAATTCTGTGCGGCTCGCTCTGCAGAAAAAATCTGCACAGCAAAGCCGTCAGAATTCGCACGCCGCACGCGAATCGTCGGTCATGTAACTAAATCGAAAAACCGCAAGCACTTGAGTCTTGCGGTTTTCCCGGCGTTTCCGCGCGCGATTTCGTTAAAAAACCCATGTCAATGCTTGCTGGCATTGACATGGTTAAAATCGCGTTGTTAAAATCGCGAACGATTCTGCGTGAAAATCCACATGAAAACGTCAACTAATCCGCAACCGTATGCGGATTCGTTGACGCGTTTTCCGCGAGCAAATCGCGCCGCACAAGTAGAAACTTACCCTTAGTAACCAAAAATTCTGCAGCGCTGCACCTGACAAAACTAAAGATGTTGTCACCTGTGACCAGTTTGCTGCAGAGATAGGGAAAGCTTAGTTAGGCTTGTTAGCTTGCTCCTTGCTGATACTTATTGCTAAAGAGCACCCCGCAACAGCTCTTTTGAGAGCTAATGTTGTTCTTGTGATCTGTTTTTTTTTTTTTTTTTTTTTTTTTTTTTTTTTGTGTGTGTGGCCCACTGACACTTATACAGCCCTGTCAGTCAGTCGCAGCTGGTCCTTGATAATTCCTATACTGCAAGTTCCAGCACATTCAGTGACTACATTTTCACTGCACGTGCGTTACAGCTGCTCATTTGTAATACTAATCACTGCATACCTGTTCAGTGCACATGTATGACAGCATGCATTGTTATATTATATAGCAGTCACTGCATACCTGTTCACGGTACCTGTGTGTGTGACAGCTGCTCATTTGTAATGCTAGTCACTGCATACCTTTTCAGTGCACCTGCGTGACCGCACGCAGTGTTATATTATATAGCAGTCACTGCACACCTGTTCACAGTACCTGTGTGTATGACAGCTGCACATTTGTAATACTATTCACTGCATACCTGTTCATGGTACCTGTGTGTGTGTGTGTGTGTGTGTGTGTGTGTGTGTGTGTGTGTGTGACAGCTGCACATTGTATTGATACTAGTCACTGCATACCTGTTCACTGCACCTGTGTGACAGCTGCACATTGTATTAGTCAAGTCAGTACATACCTTTCACTTTATCCCCCCCCCCCCCAATATGGACAAAACAAGAGGCAGGGGCAGACCCAGAGGCAGGCCACCCGGCAGGTCTGTTCGAGGTCGTGCTGACGTGATTTGTGCGGCCCTGGACTAAAGTACAGTGCTCAGAAGAAGGCACGTGCCATCAACTCCCAAGATTCAGGGCGCAGTTGACTATTTAACACAGAACACCTCATCTTCTGCAGCCACCAGCGCTACTACAAGCACCACATCCGCTACTTTTGACACTTTGCAGGAGTTATTTGGTGGGGAATTAACTGCTTCACAGACACTATTGTTAGAACAAGATGAAGGGGCTAAGCAAGTTACAACACCTCATATGTCTGCGTTAGGCATCACTATAGACGTAAGGTGTGAGGATGATGATGATGATGATGATGATGAAGTACCTGCTGTTGGTGCAGTTTTGGGGGTGTCTGATAAAAGCGAAGCTGCAGAAGATGATTATGACGATGATGATGATACTAACATGGATATTAGTAGCAGTAGGGTATTGTACCGTGTTAGCCATCAGTAAAAGCAAGAAGTTTTAAATCAGGATGATACCATTTATTGGCTAACTACAAATGAATAAGAATAAACAAGCTTTCGGCCTTGCAGCCTTCGTCAGGTTTATATCCTGTTAGTTTGCAAGCTGGTGGTACAGACAGCTTATATACATGCAACATCAAAAGGAAAAACAGATATTTTTTTCAAGCATAAATACATCATTAAGATGCCTTAATACAAACAGACCATCTAAATGGGGTAAGATAAGGATCCTTGTTTACTTTATTGCTCCCAGACCTGGTATTAGGATTGACCCAGAGGTATCGTAAATTCTTAGTTCACAAGTTCAGCTAGGGTGGCTGAGACAGTTCATATATCATCCATCTCATACCAATATAGAAAGTTGTTGTCCTTATTCAGACCCTTCTGCACAGCTTTGAAACAATTTATAAATTTTGTTTCTGCTATTAATCGGTCATTTGGCGTTTTGAAGCCGCCCTTCAGGGCAGTGACACGAAGATCATCCATGCTGTGTCCGTTGGACCGAAAGTGTGTAGCAACTGGGAGTCCAGATTTGGTATCATTAATAGTGTGCCTGTGTCCATTCATACGTTTGCGCAGAGTTTGTCCAGTTTCTCCCACGTACATAACATTGGGGCATTTAGCACACATGATCAGATATACCAGATTGGTGGACCCACAAGAAAATTTACCTTGTATTCTGGATATGGGATCCTACTAGACATCATGACCAGGGGGACAGTTCAGAGGGGGAGTCAGAGAGAAGTAGGATGAGACTAGTTGCTGAAAGAAGCAGGGGGAGCTCGTCAGCAAAAATAGTCCACCTATGAACAGCCAGCCAACATGCCCTTCAACGTCAGCTGCTGACGCCACCATAGTGTCATCACCCCAGGGGGGCTCAGCGGTGTGGACATTTTTGTGTGTCTGCCTCAGATATGAGCAATGCCATCTGTACTCTCTGCCACCAAAAATTGAGCCATGGAAAGGCCCAGACGTGCATAGGGACAACTGCCTTACAAAGGCACATGTCGAAAAAGCACAAACGGCAATGGGAAGACCACCTAAGCAAAAGCAGCACACAAAAGCAAAGCCACCCACCTTCTCCTCTTCCTCCTTCAGATGCATTATCTTTAGGAGCTTTCTCACTTGCACCTTCACAGCCACCCTCCTCCAATCCACCTCTCACCTTGAGTAGTTCCCGCTCCTCTGCCCACAGCAACAGGTGTCCGTGAGGGAAATCTTTGAGCGGAAGAAGACAATTTCTGCCAATCACCCCCTTGCCCGGCATCTGACAGATGGCGTAGTGGAACTGTTAGCTCACCAGCTGTTACCATACCATACTGGTGGACTCTGAGACCTTCCGTAAATTTGTGGCGATTGGGACACCGCAGTGGAAGATACCAGGCCGCAATTATTTCTCAAAAAAGGTGATACCCAAACTGTACCATGAAGTTGAAAGGCAAGTGGTGTCATCTCTGGCACACAGTGTTGGGTCAAGCGTCCATCTGACCACGGATGCCTGGTCTGCCAAGCACGGTTAGGGCAGGTACATTACGTACACGGCCCATTGGGTCAACCTGGTGACTGCTGGCAAGCAGGGAGTACGTGGCTGTGCAGCGGACCTAGTTGTGACACCTCCACGGCTTACAGGCAGGCCTGCTGCCACCTCCTCTCCTTCTCACTTCCACAATCAGTACGCGAGGCTCCTTCTCTGGACAGCTTTAAAAACGGATAAAAACTCACCTCTTTTTCCTAGCCTTTGAGACTGCATAATGCAAGGTCACAGCGCTTTGAGTCCCCAGGGAGAAAAGCGCTATAAAAATATTGTTATTGTTTTTTTCCTCCTACTCCTCCTGCTACATCCTCTTCGCTGTCGTCGTCGTCCTCCTCCTTGGCTGAGTGCCACTCTACTGGTGCTGTGATCTCCTCTCCAACTACACACCCCCAGCTCCCCAGGGCCTATGCTGCGTGCCAGGTACAACGGTGTCATGACATCTTGGACATGTCTTTCCTCAAAGCTGAGAGTCACACGGGAGTAACTCTCCTGGCTGCACTGAACAAACGGGTGGAACAGTGGCTCACCCTGCACCAACTGGAGATCGGCAACGGGGTGTGTGACAACGGTAGTAATCTCATCTCGGCTTTGAGTTTGGGAAAGTTGACACATGTACCCTACATGGCACATGTGCTGAATCTAGTCATTCAAAGATTTGTATCTAAGTACTCAGGCTTAGAGGACATCCTGAAGCAGTCCAGGAAGGTGTGTGGGCATTTCAGGTGGTCGTAAACCGCCATGGCCTGCTTGGCCGATTTTCAGCGGATAAACAACTTGTCTGTAAGGCGCTTGATTTGCGATAGCCCGACTCGCTGGAATTCAACGCTCCTCATGTTCCACCGCCTGCTACAACAGGAGAAAGCCGTCAATGATTATCTGAACAGATACGGTCAAAGGTCAGGCTTTGGGGAGCTGGGCATGTACTGGACACTCATGCGTAATGCATGCAGGCTCATGCATCCCTTTGAGGAGGTGACCAACCTAGTGAGTCGCAGTGAAGGCACCATCGGCGACTTGAATCCATATGTTTTCTTCCTGGAGCGTGTCATGCATAGAGTGGTGGATCACGCTGTGGACGAGCGTGACCAGGAAGAGGTGGAAGAGTGGGAAGAATCATCAGTTTCTTCAACACCTGAGGCAGCACAGAGGAGGGGGAAGGAGGACGAGGAAGAGTCATCTAGGGAAGAGGAGTCAGATGAGGAAGGTGTTTTGTTTTGTTTTTTGAGGAGGAGGCGGAAGAACTGCAGCAGGAGTCACAGGGGGCTTGTGCTGCTCACCTTTCCCGTGGTATTGTTCATGGCTGGGGGGAGGAGGAGAACTTACCTGACATCACTGAGGAAGAGCAAGAGGAGATGGCTAGTACGTCGGCATACGACTTTGTGCAGATAGGGGCTTTCATGCTGTCCAGCCTGTTGAGGGACCCCCGTATAATAAAACTCAAAGGGAATGACCTGTACTGGGTGGCAATGCTACTAGACCCTCGGTATAAGCATAAAGTGGCAGAGATGTTACCAACTCACCAGAAGGCAGAAAGGATGCAGCACTTCCACCGCAAGCTGTCAAGTATGCTTTACAGTGCGTTTAAAAGGACTCTGAGCTCAGACTAAAAATAAAATTTGAACTTACCCGGGGCTTTCTCCATCCCAGCCCTGGTCGGGACGTCCCACGCCGGCCTCCTGGCTCTTCTCCCGGCGGCTGTCCGCATAGCGCGTACAGGCCGGTCCCCCGGGCGACACTGGCGAGTGTCGGACCTTCTCCTTCCTTATACGTCACGAATGACGTCACACGCCGGCCACCGCGCGTCATGACGGCGGCCGGCTGACAGCACGGCGCATGTGCGATTAAACCGCGCATGCGCCGTGCTGTCACGCCGGCCGCCGTCATGACGTGCGGCGGCCGGCGTGTGACGTCATTCGTGACGTATAAGGAAGGAGAAGGCCCGACACTAGCCAGTGTCGCCCGGGGGACCGGCCTGTCCCGCGGTATGCGGACAGCCGCTGGGAGAAGAGCCAGGAGGCCGGCGTGGGACGTCCCGACCAGGGCTGGGATGGAGAAAGCCCCAGGTAAGTTCAAATTTTATTTTTAGTCTAAGCTCGGAGTCACTTTAAAGAGACACTGAAGTGAAAAAAAAATTATGATATTATGATTTGTATGTGTAGTACAGCTAAGAAATAAAACATTAAGATCAGATACATCAGTCTAATTGTTTCCAGTACAGGAAGAGTTAAGAAACTCCAGTTGTTATCTCTATGCAAAAAAGCAATTAAGCTCTAGGACTTTCAAAGTAGTGGAGAGGGCTGTTATCTGACTCTTATTATCTCAAGTGTTATTGAACTAATTACTTTTCTTCTGCCAGAGGAGAGGTCATTAGTTAACAGACGGCTCTGAAAGAATCATTTTGAATGCTGAGTGTTGTGTAATCTGCACATATTATAGAATTGTTCAATGTTAGAAAAAAACACTATATACCTGAAAATAATTATATTATATCATTTTTTTTTTCGCTTCAGTGTCTCTTTAAGGGTGATGTCATAGCACAACAGAATAAAGGTGCCACTGCCAGTAATCTTCCTCCTCCCAGTCCTACCATGTCCACGCAGGCAAGGACAGGACACTCTAGCTATCTCATGGTGATGTCCGACATGTGGACATTCTTTAGTCCAACGCCTCGCCTTAGCCCTTTAGTCCAACGCCTGGACCGGCAGGTAGCCGACTACCTGGCTATAACTGCAGATGTAGACAACAGCGATGAACCCCTGGACTACTGGGTGCACAGGTTAGACCTGTGGCCAGAGCTGTCCCAATTTGCCATCCAACTTCTGTCTTGCCCTCCCTCAAGCGTCCTGCCAGAAAGGACCTTCAGCGCAGCTGGAGGCATTGTCAGTGAGAAGAGAAGTCGCCTAGGTCAAAAAAGTGTTCAGTACCTCACCTTTATCAAAATGAATGAGGCATGGATCCCAGAGGGCTACTGCCCGCCCGAAGACTAAATCAGTCCTCCCCGCATACAGCATCTCTGCCTGCAGGCCGCTTGACTGCCTTCTCTGCCACCACCAGGACTCCAGGTGGATTCCTGAATTTTTAATAATTTCTCTGGTGCATGTTCATGCCTGCCTAATTTATCTGGCTGCACTGCGGCTGCAACAACACAAAAGGCATGTACATGTGTCAATTCCCCTTCGTGATCAATACCTTGCTGCGGTGAAGGGGCTTGCCTATCACAATGAAGCAATGTCCGCCGGCTATATGAGTGCTTTTGGGGGGGTTACACCCAAGATAATAAGATTGTTGCTTCATTGTGGACAGACCAAATTCGATCAGCTGGGCAGTCACTGTTATTCTATCATTAAGCTACCACAGCCCGGCGACCATATGGGCTTGAAAACCGCCATGGCCTCTCTCCATGGTGCGCACCAGTCCAGCAAGGCCGTCAATACACAAACAGCTGTTTGCGGTGCGTTACTCAGTAAGTTTGGTGTGTCAGTGTGAAGCAGTACACTAATTACACTACCTGATTGATGTATACACATGCAAGATGTTTTAAAGCACTTTATGCCTCCAATTTAGCATTGCAATGTGATTTCTGTCCTTAAAACACTGCTGTGCCTCAAATCCAGATTTTTCCACAGGATTTTTATCCCACTCCCCCATGCAAAAACTCAGGTGTTAGACCCCTTGAAACATCTTTTCCATCACTGTTGTGGCCAGCATAAACGTTTGTAGTTTTCAAAGTTCGCCTCCCCATTGAACCGAACCGCGAACCCGAACTTTTGCGGAAGTTTGCGTTCAAGGTTTGCGAACCTAAAATCGGAGGTTCGAGCCATCTCTAATTTACCTCAGGATCCTATTGAGGCTTCCCTCAGTGTTCCGATGTCCACTGTCGCTAAGAAAGACCCCCCTGCAAATCGGGGTTGCACTCGTTCTCTGTTACAAGCATGGCCGCCTTGTCACAATGCTTTGTCGCTAATCTTCCGGGGGAAGGAGGGATGAGATTGTGACCTCCTCCGAGGAACAATTAGTGGCAGGACTATAGATACGCCATAAAAGCACTGCAGAAAGCAGCAACACAATATAAATACGTATATATAAATAAATGGTACTTGTGTATTATCCCGTCTAGCAGAACGGCTCGGCAGTTAGACAGGCTGAAAAAATCTGCACTCTGTTACTTGATCAGCTGATTCACCATAGATCAGCTGCTGCTCCCTTCCCCACAGCTTTTGGTCTGTCCTCTGGCCTGGTGGGTTGCAAAATTTTTCATTACACCGGGCTGCCCAGCATTTCTCCACTATGTTCCTGACAGCCCTGCTGAAGTCTCCAGTCTTGCACAAGTTCCCCAGGGCCAACTGCACATTAGCCGGTAACCGGCTTCAGGTCCAGGTGCAGGAAGCACAGCCCGGCCACGACATAAGTATATTATTACTCGGGCCAGCGACAGGACTTCTCATGCATTTCTCTATGGAATCCATCCTGAGGAGTCTGTGCAGCTGTGTATAGAATCCACAGCAGTGGACCCAGAGGCGTAGCTAGGTACTTCGGCGCCCGGGGACAAAGAAAGTTTTTGCGCCCACAATAGACCCTTGTGACGCGCAATGGAGCCAAATGTACATGAAGTTGCAATGCAGCAGAGAGGAAGATACTGAAATGCAAACAAATGTTGCTTAACTATGAAGTTATAACATTAAACTGAGCTCACACTCTAATCCTACCATAGTCATAGCCTAATGTCCTACCATATTATTATGTATTTATATAGCACTGACATCTTCTGCAGAACATTACAGAGTACATAGTCATGTCACTGACTGTCCTCAGAGGAGCTCACAATCTAATCATACCATAATCAGTCTAATGTCCTACCATATTATTATTATGTATATATATAGCACTGACATCTTCTGCAGCACTTTACAGAGTACATAATCATGTCACTGACTGTCCTCAGAGGAGCCCACAATCTAATCCTGCTATAGCCATAGTGTAATGTCCTACCATATTATTATTATGTATTTATATAGCACTGGCATCTCCTGCAGCACATTACAGAGTACATAGTCATGTCACTGACTGACCTCAGAGGTGCTCACAGTCTAATCCTACCATAGTCATAGTCTAATGTCCTACCATAGTCTAGGCCATTTTATTTTGGTGGAATCAAAATGTTTTTTGGAATGTGTGAGTAAACCAGAGTGCTTTGAGGAAACCCACACAGATAAATGGAGATTGCATGCTGCCTGAGATTCAAGCCAGGGACTGCAACTTTGTGAGAGTACAGGCACACATGGAATTGAGGCACTTGGGCTCTGGAAGAAGCCGATAGTATCATCCCCCCTAACATTGTAATATATCAGCCGACCTTATTGACTGCTAACTCTTTGCTTGAATTCAACATCACTAAATGGCCACTGCTAACTGGAACTGGAGACCTCATAGCCGCTGCTAACTCCAGCACCCAACCACTGCTAGACAGATTTCAGTGCTCAAAATACCTTGTCAGCATTACCATAGTCATTCTACAGTATGTCATGACCTATTGCAGCACCCAAATGATAAGGCATGCTGTGCACCCTTTTTTAACTGTTTTGGCACAATGACAACATGTCATCTTAAAGCAATAAATATGCATATAGTGATGCCAACATTATCAGCAATAATTTTGGCCACAATGCAGTCGGTAGTGCGGGAAAACACCGTTCTTCTCCGCAACCGGTAATTAAGACTTCTGGGTGGGCATTCATAAAGAAGTTGCCTGTTGCGGTAGAAGTGCGGAGGTTTTCTGGAGGAAGCTGGCGGTAGCGTGGCGGAAGACATGCGGAAAGATAAAAGCTGCCCGATTCCCTCCGTGCGCTCCTCTGTCTGATGCTGCTTGGGAGGTCCGTCCCATTCATTTACACGTAATCCGCCCGCCTATCGCTACTGTCGAGCAAGCGATATTTTCCTTCTGCATACCGCTTGCTCTAATCTTTATGAATGGACGTGTTTGTAACTTTTTCTAGATAAATCTAGAAAAACTATGCACAAGGCAGAAATGTATCGCTCTGTCAGCTTTTCATGCGGAAAGAGCCTTTATGAATGGGGATTATGCTGAGTGGTCGGTAAAGTCACCGGTATTAAGCATGCGGAAATGCTTTATGAATGATAGCCAATGTTGTTGCCTAAAGATATGTGCACTGAAACTACTGTGCTTTACTAGCAAATACCACTGTGCTAAATGAGATAGATGGGAGGGGGCAGGAATGTGGGAAACAGATGGATAAAGCTGTGAAGGTGAAGAGACAAAGGAGGGAGAGAAAGAGACAGAAAGGAAGAGAGAAACTGAAACAAAATAAAAGAGTAGAGGAAAGATAAAAATCAATGGGGGAGGGAGAGATAGACAACACACAAGAAGAAGCACAGCATATATGGAGGAGGAGGGGAGAGAGAGTGAAAGGAGTGAAAGGAGTTACATGTGCAGAGGAGATCTGACCCACATAGTTAAAAAAAATGTTTATGTCCCTCTGCTAGTGGGGGAGAAGGGGGCGATCCTTGACCAGCAATAACCACAGACCTGTGCTGGCCGAAGCACAGGCTGATAAGCGGCAGAGACTGACACACTAAACAGATCATGAGAGCTGACGCTGAGCAGACAGACAGACACTGCTGCCCGCCCCCCAGCCTGTCTTTGAATTCGTAAGACTGCTCCAGATCAACATTCTTTCTTTACCTGGGGGTGCCGGGCAGACTCGGAGGAGCTTTAACTGTTACATTGTTACTCGTCTCTGCATTAGCAACAGAGACAAGTTGAATTTGGCTGCTGCTGGCTCGGTGACTCCGCTTTCTCTATCTCCCGCTCCACAGACAAACCTATCTCTGCCTCCCTGCCTCGTCGGCTCGGCTCCTCCTCCTCCTCACACCCCGCAGTGAGTCATGGGGCTGGCTCTGCGCAGCGTTCCACTGTCTGGGGACTGACATCACTGACTTCATATGGAGATGCCGGCCCTGCGAGCAAGCCCAGCAAGGGAAAAAAAACGGAAAATTGTATACTTACCTTCCGTAATTTTCCTTTCCTGGATCAGATAATGGCGGCATACTCAAGGGTTTGACTCCTCCCCCTGAACCCAATAGGACAGATCTCATATAAATTAAAATAATCCAGCCCCCCCTGCCATTCTCGTGAAAATCAGTCCTCGAATGGACAAGAGGGAGGGATTCGTATGCCGCCATTATCTGATCCAGGAAAGGAAAATTACGGAAGGTAAGTATACAATTTTCCGGTTTCCTGGACAGAAATGGCGGCATACTCAAGGGAAATAACAGATCAGAAGTAGAGGGTGGGAATGCCAAAAACTCATATTTATTTAGCAAAAGCAGACAATACAGCTCTTCCAAAATCCAATGAGGTTAAACATGCAGGGTTAACATGATAATGTGTCAAAAATGTATGGGGTGATGACCAGCTGGCTGCCCTACATATTGTCTCTACCGAAACTTTGGAAAAGGATGCCCAAGATGCTGACATGCCCCTTGTTGAGTGGGCATTGACTTCTCTTGGTACCTCCAAGCCTTTCAATTTGTAGCTTAGTTGTATTAGCTTTACCAACCAATTGGCAATAGTTCTTGAAGCCAAAGCTTGACCTTTCCTTGCCCCTTGGATATTAACAAAAAGATGGTCTGATGCTCTAAAGGAAGAGGTTTTAGCAAGAAAAGTTCTTATGCTGTTCCCCACATCCAAAGGATGATAGCCGTTTTCCAACGGGAACGTAGGTAATGTTAGCTCCTGGTTAATATGAAATGCTGTAGCCACTTTCGGAATGTGTGACAACACTGGTCTAATAACCACTCGGTCTGGATAAAACTGTAGTAGGTTTTCCGAACAGCCCAAGGCTTGTAGATCTGACACTCTTTTTGCAGATGAGATTGCTGTCAAAAATAATGTCTTAAGAGCTACGTTCCACAAAGAGGCTGACTCCACCGGGTGGAAAGGCGGATTTGAGAGGGCTTCTAGTACCACACATAAGTCCCACTGCGGAAAAAACGGTTTTCTGGGGGGTCTTATCTTTTGAACTGCTTGCACGAACTGAATTATAAGCGGATTGAGAGCCCACTTCTCATTAGTCAGAGCTGACAGAGCCGATATCTGTACCTTGATTGCCGATAAACTTAGACTTTTTTTGACTCCTGTCTGTAGAAAACTCAATATTTCCTGTACTTGTGGTGCCAATGCATTCAGATTATTTTCCGTCGAGTATGAAATAAACTTTTCCCAGATACGATGGTACGTAGCATTCGTTGACCTTTTCCTGGCTTTTAATAATGTAGTTACAACCCCCTCTGAACATCCTAATGCTGATAGCCTCCTCCTCTCAATTTCCAGGCCATCAAATTTAATTTGCTGACTCCTGGATAAAGTAGATTCCCCTGAAACAGAAGGTTCGGGATCTTGGGCAGTACCAGGGGATCCTCTACACTCATTTCCTTGAGTAGTGTGAACCATGGCCTCCTTGGCCAGTAGGGTAGGATAAGAATGATCATGCAGGATTCTTTCAGTAACTTTCTTAGCAAATTCGTGATCAACGGAAAAGGCGGGAATGCATATCCCATCTTGAACTTCCACCGTTGTGACAGGCAATCTGTCCCCTCCGCCAGTGGATGAGGAAATCTCGAGAAAAACCTCCGGGTTTTGGTGTTCTGACTGGACGCACACAGATCTAGCTGAGGTATCCCCCATTTCTGGACTATCTCCTGATAGACTTCGTGGTTGAGACACCACTCGTGGGGGTCGGCGAACTCCCTGCTGAGATGGTCTGCCAATATGTTTTGTTTCCCCGGTAAGTAGGTTGCTGATAAATTCTTGAGGTTTTTCTGAGCCCATGACATCATTTGACTCGTCTCCCTTAGGAGGGACCAACTCCTGGTTCCCCCCTGTCTCCGTATATAAGACACTGCTGTTGTATTGTCGATTTGTAACATGACTGATTTCTGGAAGATTAGATGTCTGAATGCCCTTAAGGCAAGGAAGGCTGCTTTCAATTCCAGGATGCTTGTCGAAGTTTCCATCTCTTCTGAATCCAGGACTCCTGGCAATGCGCTCCCCAACCTGTCAAGCTGGCATCCGTAGTCACTAAGATTGGATCCTCCTGCTGAATCTGATGACAATTTTGAAGATTTTCTCTGTGTAGCCACCAGTTCATTGAGTTCCTCACTTCTAATGGCAGTATACATTTTTGAACCATGTTTGTCTTGTTCCAATTCCTGAGGAAAAACGTTTGAAGCATCCTTAGGTGCCAGTGTGCCCATTTCACTAATGGGATTGATGAGGAGAAGGTTCCCAGTATGCTCAGAATTTGTTTTGCTGACAGCGTTCTTTGAGATAGTAGAAGCCTCACCTTCCTTTGTATTGATACTACCTTCTCTTCTGGTAGGCATATCTTGTTCTGATGCGTTATGAATCGAGCCCCCAGGAAGATCATGTCCTGAGATGGTATCAACTGGCTTTTTTGGTAATTGATCAACCACCCTAGATGTTCGAGTTGTTTTATCAATATCTTCTGATGTTGCATTATCGTAGACCGACTTTGACTTACTAACAGAATGTCGTCCAGATAGTGGTACGTTCTTAACCCCTTCTCTCTCAAGTGAGCAATGACTGGTAACAATCTTTGAGAATGTACGAGGAGCTTTTGCAATTCCAAACGGTAGGCTTCTGAACTGATAATGCTGCTTGTTGATAAAAAACCTCAGAAATTTCTGGAAACGTTTCCTTATTGGGATATGTAGGTATGCATCTGTGAGATCCACAGTCGTCATCCAGTCCCCTGTTCTTATCATCTTCATTATGGTCTGAAGAGACTCCATTTTGAAATGACGTACTCTTATAAACTTGTTTAGGAATTTCAAGTCCAATACCGGACGCCATCCTCCCGACCCTTTGGGTACCAAGAATAGTGGTAAATAAATTCCCCACCTCCTTTCTTCCGCCGGAACTGGTGTAATCGCCTTCATTTTTTTTAAGGATTCTATGTATTCCAGAAGAATTTTGCACTTCTGTTGATCGTGAGGACATCTTGTTTCTCGAAACCTCGCTAAGGGAGGAAGTCTCTTGAATTTCCAGGTATGCCCTTTTTTCAGAGTCTTTATTACCCATGGATCTTGTATTATATCCACCCAGACATCCCAAAAGGTTTGAAGCCTTGCACCCACTGGAATTGTCTGAGTGGACGCACCTTCAAAAAGGCTTTGGCTTCTGCTGCGTCCCGAACGTTGACTTTGCCTTGTTACTCTTAAGAAAGGATGACTGGGTTCCTCTCCAATTCTTATTGAACTGTCTCCCCGGCCTATATGTCTTGGCCTGTTGGAATCTATTGGAAAAGGGTTTCTTCGGATTTTGTTGAGCCATTGGACGAGTTTTCCTATCTTGAGGGAGAAGACCTGACTTGCCTCCCGTTATTTTGGCTATGGCTCCATCCATTTGGCTTCCAAACAGATGCACTCCATCGTATGGGATACGGCACCAGTTGTTCCTAGATGATTGATCAGCCGACCATGGCTTCAGCCACAGCGCTCTCTTGGCTGTTACGTTATGTAACATCGATCTTGCGGATGACCTGATTGTATCTATCGCTGCTTCGCCAACAAAATCGCCAGCCAATTTAAGCTCATCAAGTGCTTTTATAATTTCTGCTTTGTCTGTGTCAGAGTTGATAGCTGTTTCCACATTTTCTACCCAAACCTTAATAGCCTTGGCTAGGGAGGTCAGTGCTACTGCTGGCCTGCATGCTGCTCCCGAAGCTGGGAATGCTTTTTTTATGTCTGCATCCACTTTCCTATCTAGAGGGTCACTGAATAGAACTCCATCATCCATCGGTAATGTTACATGGCGTGCCAAGCGCATTATAGAAGCGTCAACTACAGGTGCTGAATCCATTAGCTTAGCATCTTCCGTACTTAGTGGATACAACTTAGCGAAACGATTTGATAAAGAAGGTTTCTGATCTATTTTACTCCACTCTTTGAGAAAAATGTCTTTGATAATCTCCATTAACGGGAAATTATTTGGCTGTTTATCCAAATGTGGATAATATTTATCAGGTTCTTTAATTGCCTCTTTATCTTCCCATGCTATGGCCTCTTTTATTGCTGAAACAAAAGCAGATATTAAGGCGAAATCGAATCCCATGGCTGTTGAACCATCTTGTTGAGATGCCTCCTGTGACGTGCTAGGCTGTACTGTAGTTGCAGGCTGGGAGGTTACCATTTTACTGAAAGTCTCTTGCACTGCTTGTTGTATAAAGGACATAACCTGTTGATTATCCATATCCTTATCTCTTCCCAATTCTGCAAAGCATGATTCACAGTCCATTTTGTCCGGTAATGCTGGTTGGGCACATGACCAGCAAAGGGATTTTGCAGGTTGCTGATATCTTTGATCTGCTACTGACTGATCCCTTGCATGCACTGGAGAGGAATACCTTTCTGACCTATGTCTCCTTTCTGGAGAATAATATCTATTTCTCAAGTCATAACTTCTTCTAGGAGATCTACTCCTATGGGAAGTATAATAATAATAGTGTCTCTCTGGAGATCTTCCTCTTCTTCCCGAGGAATATCGTCTGGGAGACTCCCTCCTGGGTGAAAGATTTTTCCTCTTCACAGAAGATTTTCTATGCTCTTTAGACGAATCTCTTCTGGATGACTTTGCATCGCGTGAAGAGCGTCTTTCCCTGGACCTCGATCTTGACCTCGAGCGGGATCTGGCTTTAGATGAGGATTTGCGTCGTTTAGACCCAATATTCCCTCCATCTTTCTCTGGCGGACTGTGGAGACATAAAAAAGAGGATGTATGTTCCACTAAAAAATTCGTCTTTTAAGAGAGAGATAGCACTCTTTTAGATCACCCTTCACCCAGTGAGGAATGACATTCTTTACTACACCCGAGTGTATAAGGTAAATAAATGATGTATCTTGACATCAGAATACCTGTCCTCTCCTATGTATTCCACCAGCTGCTCCATCCTACAAAACATGGTTATGTCACTTTAAGATGTTTCCCAAGTACTGCTGAACATGCTTCATCAATATCAACAATATGCAATCAATATGCAATATGCTATGTCGCTCTTCATACCTGATCCTGATGCGAAAAGTGCTTAATCTTATCTTGCCGCTTTGGCTGTCTCCCCTGCGCACTGTACCTCCGATCTCCTGGGCTGCCGCCTTGGATGCCAGTCACACGCCGTCTGGCGTTCAGCGTCTAAAGACCCGCTTTCCCGGAAGTGACGTCAGCAGCGCCGCTGGCCAATCCCAAGCACCCTCGCCAATTCTCGCGAGAACTCGGCGGCAATCCACAGGGTAGGAGGAACGCCAAGCCGAGCGCCGGCTCCGGAGAACAACCGGTAAATCCTCACTGGGTACCGCATGTATAGCCACCATTTAGGCAGCGCAATGCCTCCGTTGCAGCGGGAGAGGCTGAACCCGCTGGGACCAAAAACAGGGCGCCAATAGACAAATAATAAGTAAAAAACGGACACCCAAAAACAGAGACCTGTCC
The DNA here is from genome assembly GCF_040937935.1 of Hyperolius riggenbachi. Lineage (NCBI taxonomy): Eukaryota > Metazoa > Chordata > Amphibia > Anura > Hyperoliidae > Hyperolius > Hyperolius riggenbachi. Next base: position 250,755,263 of record NC_090655.1, on the reverse strand, counting down.
ATCGAGGACAGAAAAAAGAGAATGGCAGGGGGGGCTGGATTATTTTAATTTATATGAGATCTGTCCTATTGGGTTCAGGGGGAGGAGTCGAACCCTTGAGTATGCCGCCATTTCTGTCCAGGAAAAAGACATTGCACGGCAGGGCGCCCTTAGGGACCCAGCGCCCGGGGGCACATGACCTACCCCGCCCCCCCCCCAAGCTACGCCCATGAGTGGACCGGAGCCATAGATGAGTCAGTGTGCAGCTACTCCATGATGATGGTGCTGGGGTTTCCGGGGCACAAGGCACTAGCGGCCAGCACACGGACCACGTGCGGGTGACACAGGCGCGCGCAGTTCAGCTTGGCCCAAAAGCTCTGCCGGGATGTCAGGCAGTTCTTGCTGCAGCGCTACGTATTAGCCCATCTAGCAGACCGGCTCAGCAGTAATTTCGGGACGGGCTACAACATCGCTTGTGAGAAAAGCTGTGGGGAAGGGAGCAGCAGCTGATCTGTGGTGAATCAGCTGATCAAACGGAGTGCAGACTTTTTCAGCCTGTCTAGCTGTGGAGCCATTCTGCTAGACCGGATAATACACAAGTACCAAATAAATATATGGTATATTATAACGTGAAAGACAAATGAAAAGAGCACAGCACGGTGGAAGGTGCAGTTCCCCCATTTTCCACAAGATGGTGATCTGACTTGTACCAAATGGATGGAACACTCTTTGCCTGAATGGGTGTGTCCTGCAGACAGGAAGTTCCGGGTTACAAGCAGACGTTGGTGGAACTGGTAGCAAGAGGAGGTAATAATAATACCATATTATTATAAGTAAATATCTCCACTACACACTCCTTCTTCTACAGGATAAATTTATCAGGGTTAGTAGGACAACCTTATAGTGGTCATTATCATTAGTTCACCACAGGTACAGGAACATTATGTAACCTGTACACATAACTCCCAACTTTTTGAGATGAGAAAGAGGGACACTTAAAGAGAATCTGTATTGTTAAAATCACACAAAAGTAAACATACCAGTGCGTTAGGGGACATCTCCTATTACCCTCTGCCACAATTTTGCCGCTCCTCGCCGCATTAAAAGTGGTTAAAACCAGTTTTTAAAAGTTTGTTTATAAACAAACAAAATGGCCACCAAAACAGGAAGTAGGTTGATGTACAGTATGTCCACACATAGAAAATACATTCATACACAAGCAGGCTGTATACACCCTTCCTTTTGAATCTCAAGAGATAGTTTCTTTCCCCCTGCAGCTATCTTCCACTGAAGTGTCAGGCTGTTTCTTCCTGCAGAGTACAGACAGCTCTGCCTGTATGTAATTCCTCAGTATGTGAAAGCCCAGCCAGCTCAGAGGAGGATTTATCCAGCTTGTAAAAGATAAGAGAGAAGCTGCCCTAATCGAAATAATACACAGGCAGTGTGCAGAGAGGGGCCTGGAGGGGGGAGATGCATCACAGAACCACAACACTGAAGAACTTGGCAGCCTTCCACACACAGGCTGACAAGTCTGACAAGAGAGAGATAAGTTGATTTATTACAGAGATGGTGATAGTAGAACGTGCTGCAGTAAGCCAGAACACATTAGAATAGCTTTTGGAACTTGTAGGATGATAAAAAACAGGATGCAATTTTTGTTACGGAGTCTGTTTAAGCCACGCCCCTGCCACACCCCTGACCATGCCCTGTCACACCCCTAGCCATGAATACCATAAAGATTTCATAAGAAAAATATGTTGTTTTATAATTTAAACCACACTGGTCCTTTCTATCCTGGTTCATTTCAGAATCAGAAAGCTTTATTTCGCCAAGTACAACGGGGGTTGTACCCGGTATTATTTTTGGCACATACAGGGTCGGTGATGGTACAGTTAATAAAATACAATACAGCAAGATATACATAAAGCGTAAGCATATAGACAGCATAGCGGAGAAGTACCAGAGGGGACATCCAAGTGCTATGTTGAGGGAGCAGCCACATTCTATTGTAGCGCTCAAACCTCTGCAGCGATTCGGATGCCCCGCAGCAGTCCCTGGAAAGGATAGTGCAGAGAGAGAAAGAGAGAGAGAGAGCAGGATAGTGTAGGAGAACAAGAGAAGAGAGGAAGGAACAGGAGAAATAAGAGAAAGACGCAGTCAGATAGTCCCCTGGGGCTGCAGTGGTGGCTTGCTGGCTGGCAGCTCAGATAACTGCCCTGGCTGGAAGGAGTTAGCCTCCATGCTTGCGGCCTAGACCGGTTGTGAGGTTGGACCAATGCGGTTGGTTTTGTGGACCCAAAAGAGTCCGACAGCAGCTTCAGATGGAGTAGAGCATCCCTGGTAAAGAGGAGCAGGTACTCCTAAATGCTGGGCTGCAGAGCTCCAGGGCAGGGAGATACTGTGAGGCCGTGGCTCCAGGCCAGGGGTGCACCTTAGGCTGATAAGTCTTGAGGGCTGCATTATATTGGACCTTGCTGCTGAGGGGCAGATCTGATGGCTGGTAGCGTGCCCGATGTGACAAAGGACAGGCTGGTTGCTTCTGTAGTAAAGGAGCAGCAGCGGCGGACATACCTCACCTAGCCGCAGCGATAAAGCAGCCTGCATGCAGAGTTACGGTCCCAAGGGATCCTCCACGGGAGTGAAGTGGCCCAATGTCGTCTGGAGCAGCAGCGTTGTTTGCGGTGCGGGGTAATCACAGTACTGAAGTGGCCACAAGGCAGCTGGCAGCAGGGGTCAGATCCTTCCATATCAGCGATGGAGAGACCTCCGTGCAGCGTCATGGTGCGCCTGCTCTCCCTGGACTAAGGGCCGATGTGGTTGCTGCAAGGGCCGGCGACACCTACCCACGTGGTGGAATCCGCTAGTGCGTCAGAGACCGGGGAGCCGGAGCGGTGCAGATGTCTCCAGGTGGCTCAGGCAGCGGAGGAGACCCGGACAGTGGAGTGAAGAGGCAGCGGTGGAGAGATACAAAACGGCTGGGGCCGGCACCACGTGGGCCATCAGCTGAGCCGACCGTGTGATGAGCCGGGCCTTAGCACGTGTGCCCTGTCGCAGGAGTCCGGGGAGCCAGAGTGTCTCCCTTCCGCCCGATGGTGTGGCGGAGCTGGAGGGAGACCATCGGAGCAGTCACAACAGTAAGTCCAGGGGGGAAAAGGTGAAAAAAAGTTAGATCTAGCCGGAGCCCTGTGGCCGTGGCTACCCGTCAGGCGCCATCCCTTCATACTAACATTTTAAAATTAGTAATATAGCAATTTAAAGGATGGGAATAAAGTTTTTAAAGTCAATAAAACACATTTTTTAATAGAGAATTATATATTTTTACATAGAAAGAGGGACAAAGTCTTGAAAGAGGGACACATGAGGAGGAAAGGGGGACAGAGGGACAGGGCTCCCAAAAAGGGACTGTCCCTCCAAAAGAGGGACAGTTGGGAGCTATGCCTGTACAGTCGGGGTGAAGAACTGCAGCCATAAGGACATGTAGATACATGGATGGCTCCCAATTGTCCCTTTTTTTGCAGGGACAATCCCTCTTTCCCTCTTTCTTCCTCATTTGTCTATCATTCAGGACTGTGCTTCTTTGACTCTAAACTTTATTCCTGTTGTCTAAATTGATACTAACTTTTGGAGCCAGGAAAATGGGACACTAAGACCTTGCCACAACTTTAACCACACCCCAATATTACATCAGGCGCACCAGTCCCCCCTCATACCCTTACACAGTTCTATAGTGTCTAGTGGTCCCCCTTCCGACCCTTATAAAGTTCTCTGGCTACTAGTAGTCCCCCTCCCTACCCTATACAATTCCACTCGTCTACTGCCCCTCCCCTATACAGTTCTCTTCTGTCTATGGCTCCCCTCCCTCCCCTTATACAGTTCCCTGATGTCTAGTGCGCCCCTCCCTCACCTATACAGTTCCCTGGTGTCTAGCATGCCCCCTCCTTCCCCTATACAATTTTATGGTGTCTAGTGGCCCCCTCTCTCTCCATACAGTTCCCTGGTTTACAGTGTGCCCCCCTCCATCCATTATATAGTTCCCTGGTGGTCTCTCCCCCCCTCCTTCCTCGTCATAGAGCTTCCCTGGTGTCTAGTGGTTCCTTTATCCCTCCCCCATAAAACTTCCCTGGTGTCTAGTGATTCCCCCTCACTTCTCCATATAGCTTTGCTGGTGTCTAGTCCTCTGGGCTCCAACGATGTCTATCCATCCACTTCAGCTCACCGTTCCTCTTTAGTGCTGGAGTCTGGAGGAGGTGAGATGGGCACAGCTACCACTGCACCCATACTCTGCTGCATATACTGGGATGGGGGGGGGGGGGGTGGTAGAGGCTGCTAAGGAACTGTACCTCCACCGTACCTTGGACAGATGGGCAAATTGCAAATTACTAATTTCTGGGCAAATTGGGATGGTTGGGAGGTATGTTTTGTAGACTTTTAACTGTTAATATGAAGAAATAACTGCTGTAGTTTGTTATTATAAAGATATATATCTGTTGTCCATTAATTATTTGTTCTTTGTCCATTAATTCTCCTAACACTTGAAGTTAGGAGCTTTGTGATATGTGCAATGTGAGAGCAGAGACTGAATCCCCTCCACCCCAGAGATGGTGCCTCTTGTCTCTCCAGCACCAAAATTTCCCACAGCAGCCTATGACCAGGACATGCCAAAACTTTGGAAATATTTATGGTTTAATTTAGACTGGATACATTTACATAGCTCTGATATCTTCATAGAAATATAGTCCGGACTCCTACAGTGCAGATAATCATCCTCCGTTATCCTCTACAGATACCAGCTTCCTGTAAAGATCACACGACCACCTTGCTGAACATGGATGACAACCAAAGTCACATGACTCAGAGGATGTTAGACCTCATCCTGGAGATCATCTACGTGCTGAGCTCCGAAGTGAGGAGGATTCTGGGAGGTCACATGACATTATTGTTATCGTTATTGTATCCCACACCTAACATAGGAGGATTCTAGGAGTGTATATGTGATTGTTATGTGTAATCGTTATTTTTTTTTTCTCACAGAAACATAAACTAGTGAACTTGTTCATTGGTGAGTTTTTGAAAGCCAGCATCAATCCCCATGATCCACCCACCATCACAGAGCCCTCAACTCACCCCCTGACACCAGAGAAAAAGAAGAAGATTGTGGAAGTCATCGGAAAGATGATGGAGCTGCTGACAGGAGAGGTGAGCTGTGCAGGGAATTATGGGACATTATCAAGTAGCAATAAAGAATGTCTGGATAGTGATTGTATCATTGTGTGTGTCAGGTTCCTATTAGGTGTCAGGATGTCTCTGTCTATTTCTCTATGGAGGAGTGGCAGTATATAGAAGGACACAAGGACCTCTACAAGGACACCATGATAGAGAATCAGCCGCCCCTCACATCACCGGGTAAGAGGAGACTTTCACTTCTTGTTAAAGGAGAGAGCAGTACGGAAGGTCCACCTAGATCCCCCGTTATCCTATAATCACATAGAGCTTCATTCATGAAACCTTGTTAAATCTACCGCGCACACACAACGCAGGTTAACTACTATACAATGGGCATGGCGGCAGCCCCAGGACCGCCTAACGCCAATTGGCGTCAAGTCCTGGAGCTGCAGGACTCTCATAGTCTGATGCCTATGAGAGGTGGAACAGGACGGATCGCCGTCCTGTTCAGTACAGGATCTTGGAGGGAGGGAAAAACAGCCTTATACAGGCTGAAGTAAAAAAAAAAAAAACTGCCACAGCAATCGGACACCTCCGGCGGCATGTCCCCTTAGGGACAAACAAAGGAGGTGAGTCCGATCGCTGGGCTCCATAGCTGGGCTGTGCAGGAGGCTGAAAAAACTGCACAGCCCAGCTTAGAAAAAATAGCCTGGTCGTTAGGGGGGATTAAGCCTGGGGACCTTAAGTGGTTAATAGCGCTCGGTCCTGTCAGCATAACGTGTGCTCATAACTTACATGCAATGCTTTTAAGTGGCACGCAATGTGTTTGTAGCATGGCCACAGTACTCCACTAGCGCGGCCGCCAATACGTTAATTAATGTAGTAGTGGCCGTGCGAGTGCAGTATCGAGGTTGCTCTAAGAGCACATTGCGCGCCAGTCCGAAGAATTGTGCATAAGTTAAGAGTGCATATTATGCTCACTGGACTGCACATACTAATATTAACCCGCGTTGTTTGTGCACAGTAGATTTAACCAGGGCTGTGGAGTCGGTACAAAAATCATCCGACTCCTCCGTTTTTTAAACCTCCAACTCTGACTCCAGGTACCCAAAATTGCTCCAACTCCACAGCCCTGGATTTAAAAACCTGAGGTGGGTTCTAACAATGCTATCAGCATACAGAGGCTGGGTCTGCTTATACTGCCCAGCCTCTGTTGCTATCTCAATCCCACCTAAGTTCCCCCTGCGCTCTGCTCACCCCCCATAAATCATCAGCCGAGCTGTCGACACACAGCGTGTTGCAGCCGGCTGTTTACAACTGCAGCTGTCAGTCTCGGCACTCCACCGCCTCCTCCATAGCTCCGGTCCCCGCCTGCAACCCTTCCCTCCAATCAGCAGGGAGGGAAGGGACGCGGGCGGGGACCAGAGCTGTGGAGGAGGCGGGGGAGCGCCGAGGCGGACAGCTGCAGATGTAAACAGCCGGCTGCAACACGCTGTGTGTCGCTAGCTCGGCTGATCATTTATGGGGGTGAGCAGAGCGCAGGGGGAACTTAGGGGGGATCGAGATAGCAACAGAGGCTGGGCAGTATAAGCAGACCCAGCCTCTGTATGCTGATAGCATTGTTAGAACCCACCTCGGGTTCTCTTTACCAAGGTTCAATGAATCAAGCTCATTGAGCCATTGCCCTTTATACAATTCACTTTTTCTCCTGAGTTTTTTCCTAGGAAATACTTTTTCAACTTCTGTTTTAAAATACCTTTTCAGCATTCTGCAATTGAAAAACTACCAAAAAGTAGGTCAAAACATTCTGTCAAAATTATAGAATAAGTATTTTCTTGCTTGCTGGTAGCTTAAAGAGACTCTGTAACAAATTGTTTATCTTTATTTCTTCTATGCTATAAGTTCCTATGCCTTTTCTAATGTGGTCTGGCTTACTGCAGCTTTTCCTAATTGCACAGTAGCTGTGTTATCTCTGTTATATGATCTAATCTTCTCTCTATAGTCGGCACAGTCAGGCTGAGGCAGTCAGACTGGAATGTGCAGGGCTGCTTGTGATTAGCTAGAAGCTGTACACACCCCCTGCAGGCTCTGTGTGACTAACACACTCTGCTTAGCTGAGCCTATTAGAAGCTGGTTAGTTTGTTTGTAAACACTGCCTAAAACTGGCAATTACAAGCCAGGTTTGCAGCAGAGAATGGCAGAAACAGCACAGAGGGGACCAGGAGCACATAATGAATAGAATGGTATGCTTTTTATTGTAAGAATTTCAGAGTACAGATTCTCTTTAACATGCATTTTATTGATAAAATGTGAAAATATCTCCTGTTAGAATTTAGGGATTAGATTCTTGCAGTATGGAACTTCGTTTGCGTGCTCCGTTTCAGCAAGAAGACTGGCTATGTAAAGTTTCTCTTTAAAAGACATTTCTAGGGAAGAAACACTTCTGGGGTTTAGCAGAATATTTTGCTTGTAGAGAAGGACACAGAACAGCCTATCTGCCCTGTGTACTGACATTCATTCTGTGTAGGTGTAAACAAAGCTCAGCTGGAACATAAACATATTCAGCTAGAATATAAACCTATTCAGCCAGCACATATTACATCATTTCGGGGGTATCATGGAAAGAAGGTCCTTATAAGGCAAGCCACATTCATGGCTGCGCAGTGTCTTATAAGTCACATGACCACACAAGCCAATAAATAGCCGCTACAGGTGATTGACAGATATGACACAATCATGGTACACCCATCGGGTGATGACAAATGTAACTCTTTGGGGGCTGGTATATAACCAATATCTAAACATAATTTGGCGGCCTCGTGTTAATAATAATGCACAACCCGAATGGGGAGACACCTGGGTACCCCGAACCATATTCAATCAAAACCAAAAACCACTACTTGTGCTTGTATAAATTTTTAATATTAGTCTGCAAAATATATAACAAAACATGATTCACACCATATTAAAATCCCTAAAACCAATCTGGACCACGTTTGCTAGGATCAATTTTCACCCACTGTCCCCATGACGGTATATTACCAGATTGATCACCCAGCCGCAGCCTATGCAAATCAATCGGTTAACCGATCATGTCTGGACATCTGTGGGCCCTCCACCCGGCGCACACCATGAGGCCTCCTCACTCACACACAGTCCGACAGTGCACTGTCACCTAGAAGCTTCATACTGGGATCACTGGACTAGTTATATTCATTTTCCCCTTGTGTAATCTAGGAAAACTTCTTGGATCTTACATGGGGGTACAGCTAAATCATATACCTCTACCATCCACAGTATTCCTCTATTCCGTGTGTATGTTATAGCCCATTATGTCCATAGTTCCCAAAGGATGTGTGTCTCCAGATTTCCATCTATCTCATAGGCTCCAAGCATATACAAACTCTGTGTGTCTGCTGCTGCTGTTGTTTACTCACGACCTTGCTGCCATCAGATACATCGTCTTGAGGGAGCTATTCGCTCAGGGCTCGTTCCAGTCCTTTAGCCCGACACTGTGTGTCACCTCCTTGCGCTAATCCAGCTGGCTGCTCCGGTCTTTCTTTCAGTGAACTTGCAGCGGCGCATGGTGCGGCCGGCATCCCGGGATGGTGAGCACTAGAGTAGTCCACCTCACCCCGCCCACTGATGCGTTTCGCCCCGCCCACGGGGCTTTCTCAAAGTGCGTGGGGTTGGCCATTTCTGCAGCGTGATCTCCTTTTAGCATCATCAGTCTCCGCTCCCAGCTCCTCCCAGGTTGCGAGCCTCCATCTTTGTTACTGTCAGTCTGAGGGCAAGATATAGCTAACATCTTTTCTTTTTTCAACTTCTTCCACACATAACTCATTTTTGGCTAAAACACCATATTAAATTGAGTCCTTTCTTCCTTCACTCTTCACTGTACCCCTATTGCTATTTTAGAAAATATACCAAATTCAGATCGGAATTCAAGCCTTCAGGGATTCGAGTACCCAGACGGTAGATCCAGGTTGCCTCAATTTTGTACAGTTCATTTTCGATATCTCCTCCCCTATGTGACACCTTCTGCTTTATTATTCCCTTAAAACGCAACAAGGTTGGATCTCCATTATGGTAACGTGCAAAATGTGTCCCCAGCAAGCTATCCTTCTCCGCCTTTTCAATATTTTTTACATGTTCTCCTATTCGTGTACCCAACCGTCGTTTCGTTTTTCCTATGTACAATAAATTGCACGGACATCTGATACAATACACGACTCTTTCCGAATTACAATTTATATTGTCCCTAATTTCAAAGGTCCTAGTGCCTTTTGCATTCATAAACGTTTTCGTTCTCTCCACTAGGCCACACACATTACAATCTCCACAACTAAACATTCCAAACTTTTGTGGGAACTTATTTAACCATGTCTCCTTTTTTTTACTCACAAACTCCGATCTTACCAATTTGTTCTTTAGATTGGGTGCTTTTCTGGCCGTCATATAGGGTCTTTCCCCCACCAAATTTCTTATCCTCCTATCCAATAACAGAACACCCCAGTGTTTCTGCAATACCTTTTGTAATAGGTACCAATGAGCCCCATAGGCTGTGATAAATCTGATAGGGTTTTTTCCATCTGGACCAACCCCCATTTTTTTACGGGGAGATCGACCCTTTCTCAAATCCTCTCTTTTTGTCTCCATCATTCTTTGATACTCCTGTTCCACCAGTTCATCTGGATAACCTCTCTCCCTTAATCTTGTACTTAGTTCCTGGTATATAACAGCCACACATGGACTCCATAGGGCACTTCTAACTTATTCTAACTTCCTGAAACTTCCTGCATCTTTATTCTTAATGCTGTAATACCTGTCTCAGTGTAACGTAGCATAGATGTTCCTAAGATCACAAAATTCACATGGACTAGCTCAAAAGTTGTGAAATGCCTTTAAAGGGAAGGTTCAAGCAAAATAAAAAAATGAGTTTCACTTACCTGGGGCTTCTACCAGCCCCATGCAGCCATCCTGTGCCCTCGTAGTCACTCACTGCTGCTCCAGTCCCCCACTGGCAGCTTGCCGACCTCGGAGGTCGGCGGGACGCATTGCGTACATTTTTACGCATTCCCGCTAGTGCAGAAACATTAACACATACATTTTTACGCGTTACTGGTTCAATGCGTAAATTTTTACGCATTGAACCAGTAATGCGTAAAAATGTATGTGTTAATGTTCCTGCACTAGCGGGAATGCGTAAAAATGTACGCAATGCGTCCCGCCGACCTCCGAGGTCGGCAAGCTGCCAGTGGGGGACCAGAGGATCCATGAGTGACTACGAGGGCACAGGATGGCTGCATGGGGCTGGTAGAAGCCCCAGGTAAGTGAAACTCATTTTTTTATTTTGCTTGGACATTCCCTTTAAGATGAACAGCTACAGATTGATTGTTTTGCTGAAGTAATGAAGGTAACTGATGCACACACCTGTATGCCTTTATTTGCCAAATAAATTCCTTAAAGGGAACCTAAACTGAGAGGGATATGGATGTTTCCATGTAAACAATACCAGTTGCCTTGTAGTCCTGCTGATCTCTTTGGCTGCAGTAGTGGCTGAATCACAGACCTGAAACAAGCATGCAGCTTAACCAGTCTGACTTCAGTCAGAGCACCTTATCTGCATGCTTGTTCAGGGGCTGTGGCTGAAGGTATTACAGACACAGGATCGGGAGGAGAGTCAGGCAACTGGTGTTATTTTAAAAGGAAAAATACATATCCTTCTCAGTTTAGGTTCCCTTTAAAGCTTGACGCGTCTAGAGTCCACTGTGAGATAAGATATCTGCCGGGCTGTGAGAATGTTTAAGCGCTAATTGCAGCCAACCAGGCTGCTGGTGTCGAAGAAGGTGGTAACCCATAGCAACCACCAATTATGTTTTTACCTCACCTAGGCAAAAACTGTATTTAGTGTATTCAGCCAGTGTGTGTGCTTCCTACAGATGGATCCAGTCACAGGAACCCACCAGAGAGCTGTACAGGTCCTCTTTATTCCCGGGATTGTCCACAGGGGGCTCCCACCATCCCTCACTGTTATCAGGTAGGTGGAGCTGGGGGTCTGCTATTGAACTGCGGCTCCAGACTCTATAAAAATACATTCTAATGCTGTCATAAAGATGTGAATTTGTGCCCTTCTGTGTTTTAGGGTGAAAAGCAGATAGACAACAACATTAGGGTTAAGGAAGAAGATGAAGAGACATACGTGAGACCTGAGCTGCTGTCTATAGAGGAGGCTGAAAAGACTGGAATAATTAAAATGGAAGAATCTTGTCTGCTTATCAGTGCAGGTTGATGTCAATCAATTTTTTTAAGAAGCTCTAAATGTCCACTTCCATTGTATGCCATTTGGTTCTGTGGCATCCATTTTAATCAAATGAACATTATCAGCAATGTTGTTGGAGTGAGAGAAATCATGTAGTGCTGGTGGAACAGAGATAGCAGGCGAAGGAAAGCTGAGCAGCAGAAGCACATGGTGGTTAGTGGAACAGACAGAGTGCACAGGTTGCTATAGAAGAAAACTAAGTGGTGGTAAGGGGGAGAGAGACAGAGCAAGATGTTTCAGTAATAATAAGCCTACAGAGGCTAATGGCCAGACGCAAAATGCAGAGTGTCAGAGGAACTACAAGGTGGGGGAGAGACTAATGGAGTGTGCAGGAGGGAGAAAAGGTCTGTGCAGCAGGGGGAAGGAGAGCAAGGTGGCAGGAAGGACAATGACAAGGTGGCAGGGGGAAGTAGAGCAAGGTGGCAGGACAATGACAAGGTGGCAGGGAGGAGGAGAGAGCAAGGTGGCAGGACAATAACAAGGTGGCAGAGGGGAGGAGAGCGCAAGGTGGCAGGAGAACCACAGGGTGGCAGAGGGAGGGAGAGAGCAAGGTGGCAAGAGAACTACAAGTTGGCAGAGGGAAGGAGAGAGCATGGTGGCAAGACAATGACAAGGTGGCAGAGGCAAGGAGAGAACAAGGTGGCAGGAGAACTACAAGGTGGCAGAAGGGAGGAGAGAGCAAGGTGGCAGAACCACAGGGTGGCAGAGGGAGAAAGCAAGGTGGCAGGAGAACCACAAGGTGGCAGAGGCAAGGAGAGAGCAAGGTGGCAGGAGAACCACAGGGTGGCAGAGGGAGAAAGCAAGGTGGCAGGAGAACCACAGGGTGGCAGAGGGAAGGAGAGAGCAAGGTGGTAGGAGAGCCACAGGGTGGCAGAGGGAGAAAGCAAGGTGGCAGGAGAACCACAGGGTGGCAGAGGGAAGAGGAAAGCAAAGTGTCAAGAGAACCACAAGGTGGCAGAAGGAAGGAGAAGGCAAGGTGAAGAGAGCACACAGTGTTGGAAGGTGACGTAAGGTGGAGAAGCCCCCATACAGTGGAAGACTGCATTTGTGCCCCACAACACTACTTAATTTTACATAAACCTCTATGCCTTTTCGCCCCCCCCCCCCCCACCAAACACACACTTTTCCTCACACCCCCACCCTTGCACAAAGCCAGGAAGTGCCCCATACATGGGTCATATGATCTATCTCTTCCTAGAAGGAAAAATCAGAAGTTGGAAGCCTTGGATTCATCCTGACTCAGGGAGAGGAACTGATCAGGAGGTCTGTGGATCAGGAAAACAATTACAACATGCCTTTTAGTAGTGTGTTTGGATGTCAGGACATATTGCACTGTAACTGCCAGCAAATACACGCCAATTACACAGACGGCAGGATCATGTGATAACTACAAAATGAATAGTGTGTACACAGGTGCTGCGCACTGAGCTTTGTGCTTATATTAGTGTTACCCAGTTCCAACTGGGTAACACTAAAATATGACACTTCATGCTGAAAAAAAATGTGTGGTTTTATTATTATTCACTATTTTCCATATTATGTTCCCCAACAGATGGACAGAATATGAGGAGCCCCTGGGAGGGACGTCTTATCCCCCCTCCAGATGACGTTGCAGAAAATAATGGCATCAAACAATGTTCTCCAGGAGGAAACCCCATTACTGGAAATACACATCACAGACTTTACCATGAGGAGAGATCACCGGATCTCTCTAATCCTGAGGGATCTTCTGATAAACCAGAAACTATTACTCCAAGCCTAAAGTCAACAACTCAAAGGAGGAGAGGATCTTATAATCCACACCCTCAGCATCAGTTCTCATGTTGTGGGAAAAATTTTACTCGCAAATCAGGCCTGCTCAGTCACCAGAGAATTCACACTGGCCAATGTCTCTTTTCATGCTCAGTGTGTGGGAAAGGCTTCCTTCAGAAAGGAGGCCTTCTTATTCACCAGAGAACTCACTCTGGAGAGCGGCCCTTTTCATGTTCAGACTAAGGGAAAGACTTTATTCACTAAGGAGGCCTTCTTGTTCACCAGAGAACTCACACCGGCGAGCAGCCTTTTTCATGTTCAGACTGGGGGTAATGTTTTGTTGACAAATGCAATCATTTTACACTTTAGGGTTCACTTAGACGAGTGGTCATTTTTGTGTTCGAAGCGTGGGAAATGTTATCCACAGAACAGTGACCTCCTCGCGCACCAGAGAGTTCACACAGATGACCGGCCGTTTTCATGCTCAGAGTGTGGGAAAATCTTTACTTCAAATGGCTGTATTTATAAGCACATGAGAAGACACAGCAGTGAGATTCGTTTTCCATGTAGGGAGTGAAACAAAACCTCAAAGTACACCAGATATGTCACACTGATGAGCAACCTTTTACATGTTCAGAATGTGGGAAAACAGAAGCAGTACCTTCAAGTCACCTAAGGTGTCACACAAGGCAATATCCTTTTTTTTGTTTTGTTCAGAATGTGGGAAATATTTTAACCACAGGCAGAGCCTCCGGATACATCAGAGATGTCACACTGGTGAGAGGCCTTTTTTGTGTTCAGAGTGTGGGAAATGCTTTGCTTGGAATGGAGTTCTCAGTGTACATCAGAGAAGGCACACGGCTGATTGCAGCTTAACATGCCGAGAGTGTTGGAAATGGTTTATTTTTAAGTCAGACTTTCATAAGTGCCTCACAAACAAGTCTCTCTTTCCTTGCTAACTTTGCCAGGAATGGGATTTTTCATTCTCTGTGTATCAGATGATGGTGTGTATTTTGTTGTATCATTGTTGATTTGATAATAGTAGAAAAATTGTTTCTGTACCATGTTAGCCAAACAATTTATGTAGGTAGAAAAATAAAGTTTTGTAAAGGTGACTAACTGACAACGTTAAATTATGCAAGTTTTCTGGGATCTAGTCCCCTTTTTCGGGCATATTTCCAGATGTTAGCTGCAGTAAAGCACTGATGGAGGTAAATAGTAAACATGAAGATGACAGTTGTGCTGGTTACTATTTAGCGTTTAGATGTCAGGTGATTAGTAGGTTGGAGCCAGTGAGCTCATGCAAGTATATATGTAGTCCGGCAGGTTTCTAAAGATCATCAAACCAAGTTAATCATGTTCAATAAGGTGTCAAGAAACCCATTTCACAATCTAAAACCTTATGTTAATGTCTTAAACATTTTCATAAATTTGTACTCATTAGCTTCTTGATTGTTCATTTTTAAAGTTACCCTTAAAGAGAATCTGTACTGTTCGATTTTTACAATAAAAAACATAACCAATCAGGTTAATGTGATCTAGATCGCCCGTTTTAGGCAGTGTTTACAAACAAAAAACATGGCTGCTAACCAGGAAGTGATGTATGTGTAACATATACACTACAGACCAAATGTTTGGACACACCTTCTCATTCAAAGAGTTTTCTTTATTTTCATGACTATGAACATTGTAGATTCACACTGAAGGCATCCAAACTATGAATTAACACATGTGGAAGTATAGTACATAACCAAAAAGTGTGAGAAAACTGAAAATATATAATATTGTAGGTTCTTCAAAGTAGCCACCTTTTGCTTTGATTACTGCTTTGCACACTCTTGGCATTCTCTTGATGAGCTTCAAGAGGTAGTCACCTGAAGTGGTCTTCCAACAGTCTTGAAGGAGTTCCCAGAGATGCTTAGCACTTGTTGGCCCTTTTGCCTTCACTCTGCTGTCCAGCTCACCCCAAACCATCTGGATTGGGTTCAGGTCTGGTGACTGTGGAGGCCAGGTCATCTGGCGCAGCACCCCATCACTCTCCTTCCTGGTCAAATAGCCCTTACACAGCCTGGAGGTGTGTTTGGAGTCATTGTCCTGTTGAAAAAAAAATGATGGCCCAACTAAACGCAAACCGGATGGAATAGCATGCCGCTGCAAGATGCTGTGGTAGCCATGCTAGTTCAGTATGCCTTCAATTTTGAATAAATCCCCAACAGTGTCACCAGCAAAGCACCCCCACACCATCACACCTCCTCCTCCATGCTTCACGGTGGGAACCATGCATGTAGAAACCATCCCTTCACCTTTTCTGTGTTGCTCAAAGACACGGTGGTTGGAACCAAAAATCTCAAATTTGGACTCATCAGACCAAAGCACAGATTTCCACAGGTCTAATGTCCATTCCTTGTGTTCTTTATCCCAAACAAGTCTCTTCTGCTTGTTGCCTTTCCTTAGCCGTGGTTTCCTAGCAGATATTCTACCATGAAGGCCTGATTCACACAGTCTCCTCTTAACAGTTGTTCTAGAGATGTGTCTGCTGCTAGAACTCTGTGTGGCATTGACCTGGTCTCTAATCTGAGCTGCGTTTAACTTGCGATTTCTGATGATGGTGACTCGGATGAACTTATCCTCCTTTCCTGGGGTGGTCCGCATGTGAGCCAGTTTCTTTGTAGCGTTTGATGGTTTTTGAGACTGCACTTGGGGACACTTTCTAAGTTTTCCAAATTTTTCGGACTGACTGACCTTCATTTCTTAAAGTAATGATGGCCACTCGTTTTTCTTAGCTGCTTTTTTCTTGCCATAATACAAATCCTAACAGTCTATTCAGTAGGACTATCAGCTGTGTATCCACCTGACTTCTCCACAACGCAACTGATGGTCCCAACCCCATTTATAAGGCAAGAAATCCCACTTATTAAACCTGACAGGGCACACCTGTGAAGTGAAAACCATTTCAGGTGACTACCTCTTGAAGCTCATCAAGAGAATGCCAAGAGTGTGCAAAGCAGTAATCAAAGCAAAAGGTGGCTACTTTGAAGAACCTAGAATATGACATATTTTCAGTTGTTTCACACTTTTTGGTTATGTACTATACTTCCACATGTGTTAATTCATAGTTTGGATGCCTTCAGTGTGAATCTACAATGTTCATAGTCATGAAAATAAAGAAAACTCTTTTAAAGCGCTATCGTCACCATAAAAATCAAATTTCAACAGCACCTGGTTTGAGTGTATTAAGTGATAAAGATGCTAATCCTGCATTCAAAACTTTCAAAACTTTTTCTGCTGTTATGATTTGGAGTTATCACATACCTTAGGACAGTGGTGCCCACACTTTTTTGGCTCACGAGCTACTTTAAAATTTGCCGAGGCCAGGAGATCTACCAACGTCCCAAATGCTAAGCACGCCCTTCCCCCACGTAGGTTAGCCAGGTATATGTGCCTGCAGCATAGGTTACGTGCCCTCAGTATAGGTTAGCTAGGTATATGGGCCCCCAGTGTAGGTTAGCCAGGTATATGGGCCCCCAGTGTAGGTTAGCCAGGTATATGGGCCCTCAGTGTAGGTTAGCCAGGTATATGGGCCCTCAGTGTTGGTTAGCCAGGTATATGGGCCCTCAGTGTAGGTTAGCCAGGTATATGGGCCCCCAGTGTAGGTTAGCCAGGTATATGGGCCCTCAGTGTAGGTTAGCCAGGTATATGGGCCCTCAGTGTAGTTAGCCAGGTATATAGGCCCTCAGTGTAGGTTAGCCAGGTATATGGGCCCTCAGTGTAGGTTAGCCAGGTATATGGGCCCTCAGTGTAGTTAGCCAGGTATATGGGCCCTCAGTGTAGGTTAGCCAGGTATATGGGCTTTCAGTTTAGGTTAGCCAGGCATATGGACCCTCAGTGTAGTTAGCCAGGTATATGGGCCCTCAGTGTAGTTAGCCAGGTATATGGGCCCTCAGTGTAATTAGCCAGGTATATGGTCCCCCAGTGTAGGTTAGCCAGGTATATGGGCTCCCAGTGTAGGTTAGCCAGGTATATGGGCCCCCAGTGTAGGTTAGCCAGGTATATGGGCCCCCAGTGTAGGTTACCCAGGTATATGGGCCCTCAGTGTTGGTTAGCCAGGTATATGGGCCCTCAGTGTAGGTTAGCCAGGTATATGGGCCCCCAGTGTAGGTTAGCCAGGTATATGGGCCCCCAGTGTAGGTTAGCCAGGTATATGGGCCCCCAGTGTAGGTTAGCCAGGTATATGGGCCCTCAGTGTAGGTTAGCCAGGTATATGGGCCCTCAGTGTAGGTTAGCCAGGTATATGGGCCCTCAGTGTAGTTAGCCAGGTATATGGGCCCTCAGTGTAGGTTAGCCAGGTATATGGGCCTTCAGTTTAGGTTAGCCAGGCATATGGACCTTCAGTGTAGTTAGCCAGGTATATGGGCCCTCAGTGTAGGTTAGCCAGGTATATGGGCCCTCAGTGTAATTAGCCAGGTATATGGTCCCCCAGTGTAGGTTAGCCAGGTATATGGGCCCCCAGTGTAGGTTAGCCAGGTATATGGGCCCCCAGTGTAGGTTAGCCAGGTATATGGGCCCCCAGTGTAGGTTACCCAGGTATATGGGCCCCCAGTGTAGGTTAGCCAGGTATATGGGCCCTCCAGGTATATGTAACTGCAGCGTAGGTTACCAGGCAGGCAGAGGAGAAGAGGCGGCGAGGAGAGACTCTGGCAGGCCAATGGGATGCAGGAGAGAAGCGGCGGTGAAGAGAGAGGCGGCGCGGCCGCTACGTCATGGCTGGGGGCGGCGGTTACAAGCACGCACGTTGCAGGCTGCCCGTCGCCGCCCCCAGCCATGACGTAGCGGCCGCGCCGCCTTTCTCCTCCCTCTCTCCTCGCCTGCATCCTTATTGGCCAGCAGCTAAACATGATGAGCTGCTGGCCACAACAAACTTTTACGAGACGCGCCCGAGAGGCCGCGATCTACCAAGAAGGCGGTCGCAATCTACCGGTAGATTGCGATCGACCTATTGGGCAGCCCTGCCTTAGGAGCACTGGCTCTTTAGTAGTCAGTGCCAAAGAATTGCATGCTGGGGGTTCTTTTTATCTCTAATATATTCCTCCTCTTCTCTTTATTTCCCTGTCTGCTGCTTATCTGAAACCTGATCCCCTACTCACTGGTGTGTACAAGCAAGGCTGAGGTGACTCAGCGATTGGAGGAGACAAGAAAAAAAGTAAAGGGCAGAAATGACATCACGAGTTAGCCTTAACTGTGGGCAAAAGACATGGCCCCCACCAGGAACAGAATTCTCGTCATTTACTATATAACATTCACTGAAATCAAAACGTGGACAGTACAATACATGTGTTATGTAAGTAGATCAAGTATTTATCTACTTATATATGGTTTTTTTTTCCCTGGAATAGTATGGCTGATCCTACTGCTTTAATGAGATGGTGTGTCCAAACTTTTGGTCTGTACTATATATATATATACTATATATATATATATATATATATATATATATATATATATATACAGCTGTAGGTGTGTGAGTGGGTGATGCGGAAGTGGTGAGATGTGTGTTGGTGATATTAAGAAATGAATATTGATAAGCTCAACAGCGATCTATCATTTTAATCAATTTTAATAAACAATTTATTTTTCTCTAGAGTGGTAAACAGTATTTACAGTCGAGGCGCAGAAAATCATCAATTTACATGTTTCTAGAACTAGGCTGTGTTCCTTTTTTCTCAGTGTTAGGGTTAAAGATGCAGGGATGTAAATGACACTTTATCCCCAGCTGTAGCAAATTTATCCCTGATTTTACAGGTTGTAAAACTGTTGTGTGGCCGAGACAAGCACATCTGAGTTCAGTATAGTAGGAGCTGAACTGTTGTCGTGTACCGTAGACTGTCAAAAATTTAAATAAAAAATAAAACCTGGAACTTTTGGAGGTCTCCATTCCCCTGGACCCCACTTATATGCTCCTAGGCAGGTCTCTCCCCAGACCCATAAATTCGAAAGAATTTTAATCATTCGTATCCTCACTGCTGCAAGGCTATCCATATCCTCTAACTGGAAAAAAATGCCCCCCCCCCCCCAGAACTCTCAGAAGTTCTAATAAAAATCAAATGGATTAAACTTATGGAAAAACTAACCGCTACCCTAAGGGATACTGAACTACGCTTTGTTAAAATTTGGGGTCCATGGGAGAGCCACTTCCCTAATGGCTAGTCTCTCCTGGGTATCCATATATACTAGGGTCAACCTTAGGATTTATTCTGCCTGCCACTTTGGCCACTCATTGCTATGTTTAAAGTACCAGAGCCAATCTGATCTTCCTCCCTTTACTAGTCTCCTCGATCAAATATAGGGGTAAATGTATTTTTGTTTTTGACTGATTATTATGCAATGTTCTACTTTATATTTACAGGTGCATAGACTTTGTGAAACTCTGCATTATGTTCTATTAATTGGCCTGATCTTAGTCATTTACCTCATCCCGATCTATAACATGGACTTGGATATTGATATACTATCTGTACACTTCCCCAGTCCCTGGTGGTAACCTTCTACGCTTACTGTACCCCCACTTTCTGACTTTGCCTATTGTGCACTACGCTGTACTAATATTTGATAATTGGCTATGTACCTGCGCCTGTACACTTTTTTTCTTTTTATAATCAAAATAAAAATAGTGTTACCCAAAAAAAAAAAAAAATGAAGACCTGGAACTCCAGGAAAATCCTGTTGAAGATTAGAACTACAGGTACAGTTGTTTATATCGTCAGTTTAGTTTCACTTCAGGTTTACTTTAACCTCCTGAGCGGTGTGCCTGACACTGTCGAGCAAGACATTTTTGCAGAAAACGGTATGCCCGACACTGTATTGGGCATGCTGCTCAGGGGGTTTCCTTAGGTACAGGAGCCCCACAGTATGAATTAGCTAGGCGTAGGGGCTCCTGTGCAATGCGGTCATCAATAAGGATGTTAGTTATAGTGGTCTCCAACCCCCTCCCCTGAGTCCCCCCCCCCCCCCCCCGATGCAGCCGCTATATACATATCCAGCCTTGTTCCAGCAATGGCTGCAGACTTCCTGCACGGCCGCAGTATTCTCTGGTCAATAATTGTTTCGTGGCCAATTGGGTCCCTTTTGTCAAGGCACAAGGCAAATAAACAAGTACAAGAATAAGTGCTTCAAACCCCAAATAAAAAAAAAACCTTCATGTGACTTGCACCCCTCAATTTCATAGGTGTAGATTCCCTATAGCTAACATGCTCAGTCAGCATGGATTAAACCAGTGGGCGCATGCGATGCGCTGTCCTGGAAGCATAGCGTGGGTTTCTAAGTTACGCATGAACCTTTGAAAGGGGCAAGCAATGTGATGGTATTGATGGAATGCAATACTTTTCTAGCGCAGCCCTACTACATTAATCAATGTAGTAGTGACCACGCTAGGGAAGTATCGAGATTGCGCTACCATCACATCGTGCAGCACTTCAAAGGTTAGCGCGTAATGTAAGAGCACATGCTACACTGACAGGACCGCATGTAGCGTGCGCTCGCTGGTTTAACTCGCTCTGCTTTGAGCAGGTTAACTTTAGTGTATCTACTCCATAGCCCCATCCATCAAGGAAATATATCGTCATGAGGGCAAGAACCACGGCAACCCAGCGTGTAGTCCCGATGAATCGCCATTCGATTCAGCAATCTGGTGGTGGGTGTGGCCAGAGGCTTTCATCATCACCAAGGAGGAGGACCAGAAAGGTCCCTTCCTACAATCGTCCTGCGTTGTCATAATGTCAATGTGGCTTTGACAAGTGACTTGTTCCAGCGGTAAATACATTACAATGCCCCCTATGCATCACTGCAGAACGTGATAAAAGTGCTGAATGTCCAGTGTGGTGAAACATATTGCGACTCATGCCGTACAATAACTGCACATGCGCACCATCTTTCACTAATCATCGGCTGTCATTATTTGCTACTGCCAGTATTTATATTAAGGGATGATCGGAACGAACAAATTCCGTTCCGCTGGAATTTGCGGATTCCGCTAGGTCTAAATTCCGTCGCTATGAAAATTCCGCCGGATTTTTACGAAATTCCACGGAATTCCAGATTCCGACGGAAAAATTAAAATAATTGCAAATGGAGCCTTGTTTATGCTATATGGTAGCCCATAGACCCTATACTCTGTTCCCTTTGTCCTTTTCTCCTTCCTCCCGGAGGGAGGAGGGTCTCGTCTTTCAGGGAATTGTAGAATTTCAAAAGCCAGCTTACATACCTTGGCCGGGAATTGAACCCAGGTCTAGTGCTCGGTAGGTAGCTCTCTTCACCACTATACCACCACCAACACTACATGCTGAAGCCAGCCTAGCATGTACCATTATGATATATCCAAGAAAAAAAATGAGCTTGCTTATGGATTTGTAGGATTTTAAAAGTCATATTACATATATTGGTCAGGCCCAGGATTTGAACCCAGGCCTACCGCGTGGTAGGCTGCTATCCTAACCATTATACCACCAACACAACACACTACAATGCTACATGCTGAAGCCAGCCTAGCATGTACCAATATGATATATCCAAGAGAAAAATGAGCTTGCTTATCGATTTGCAGGATTTTAAAAGCCAACTCACATATATTAGTAGTAGGGTGTGGCGGATGTCACACATTGCACTGTAACTGCCAGCAAATGCACACCAATCACACAGGTGGCAGCATGCGCAAGATCATGTGATAAATACAAAATTAATTGTGCATATGCACGTGCTGCGCACCGACCTCTGTGCTTATATTAGTGTTACCTAGTTCCAGAGTACTGTGAAAACTGTGACTGAGGAACTAAAATATGACACTTAACTCTGAAAAAAAAGTGTTTTTGTTATTCACTATTTTCCATATCATCTTCTCCAAAAGATGGGCAGAATATGAGGAGCCCCTCGGAGGGATGTCTTCTCTCCCCTCCAGAAGATGCTGCAGAAGATAATGGCGTCACACAATGTTCTCCAGGAGGAGACCTTATTACTGGAAATACTCATCACAGACTTTACCATGAGGAGAGATCACCGGATCCCTCTAATCCTGAGGAATCTCCTGATAAACCAGAAACTATTACGCCAAGGCTGAAGTCAACAACTCACAGTAGGAGGGGATCTTACAATCCCCACCCTCAGCATCAGTTCTCATGTTCAGTGTGTGGGAAATGTTTTACTCGCAAAGAAGGCCTTCTCAGTCACCAGAGAATTCACACTGGCGAAGGTCTCTTTTCATGTTCAGTGTGTGGGAAAGGGTTCATTCAAAAAGGAGGCCTTCTTATTCACCTGAGAACTCGCACTGGAGAGCGGCCCTTTTCATGTTCAGACTGTGGAAAAGACTTTATTCATAAAGGAGGTCTTCTTGTTCACCAGAGAACTGTGTGGGAAATGTTTTGCTGACAAACGCAATCTTTTTAGACACGGGAGAGTTCACTCAGGTGAGCGGCCATTTTCATGTTCAGAGTGTGGGAAATGTTATTCACAAAACAATGACCTCCGCGCGCAGCAGAAAGTTCACACAGATGAGCGGCCATTTTCATGCTCAGAGTGTGAGAAAAGCTTTACGACAAAAGGCTATCTTTATATGCACATGAGAACTCACAGCAGTGAGAAATCTTTTCCGTGTGCCGAGTGTGGGAAAAGGTTTACACTAAAACAAAACCTCAAAGTACACCAGAGATGTCACACCGGCGAGCAACCCTTTACATCAGTGGTTCCCAACCGGTGTGCCGCGACACATTCATGTGTCACGGCAGCACTGGGAATGTGTCACCGCATTCCCCCGGTCTGTGGTCCGGCGGAAGGCAAGGGAGGACAGCCAAATGTCCTCCTTTTCGGCCCGATCCCCTCCATCTCCCTCTAACATGCTGGCGCTGCCTGTACGCTGTACAGTACGCATGTCGTCACACGTTACGTGTGTGAGAAACGTAGACGTCGGCGCAGCGGGAGGGAGGCGGGCCGTCCATGACCATCACGCTAGGTGGGGGGAGGAGCCGACCTGACGATGCGCGCGACCCAGAGAGACAAGACTCCGCACTTGTCTTGCCAAATTACTAACACAGACAAACAGACACAGAACATTTATATCGCGCTTTTCTCCTGGCGGACTCAAAGCGCCAGAGCTGCAGCCACTAGGACACGCTCTATAGGCAGTAGCAGTGTTAGGGAAACATGCCCAAGGTCTCCTACTGAATAGGTGCTGGCTTACTGAACAGGCAGAGCCAAGATTCGAACCCAGGTCTCCTGTGTCAGAGGCAGAGCACTTAACCATTACACTATCCAGCCACTGCCACATCAGTGGTTCCCAACCGGTGTGCCGCGACACATTCATGTGTCACGGCAGCACTGGGAATGTGTCACCGCATTCCCCCGGTCTGTGGTCCGGCGGAAGGCAAGGGAGGACAGGCCTACTGCTCGCTTACTAGGCCTACTAGCCTAGTAAGCCAGCAGTAGGGTGACCATCCGCAGTGAGTGAGAGCCTGCCGTTTGTGGTCACTTCAGGAGGTACTCTCTGCCAGAGAGTATCTGGTCAGTTCAATGAGATTGCATTTTGTGGGGAACTCTTCTGCCAATGAGATTGCATTTGTGGGGAAATCTGCCAATAAGATTGCATTTGTGGGGAAATCTGCCAATAAGATTGCATTTGTGGGGAAATCTGCCAATAAGATTGCATTTGTGGGGAAATCTGCCAATAAGTTTGCATTTTGTGGGGAACTCTTCTGCCAATGAGATTGCATTTTGTGGGGAACTCTTCTGCCAATGAGATTGCATTTGTGAGGAATTCTGCCAATAAGATTGCATTTGTGGGGACATCTGCCAATGAGATTGCATTTTGTGGGGAACTCTTCTGCCAATGAGATTGCATTTTGTGGGGAACTCTACTGCCAATGAGATTGCATTTGTGGGGAAATCTGCCAATAAGCTATTCGACCCATACTGGGGAACTATACTACCTACATATTTGATGTGTCACCGCGATTTGAGCGTTTGGCGTGATGTGTCATGACTTCCAAAAGGTTGGGAACCACTGCTTTACATGTTCAGAATGTGGAAAATCATTTAAACAGAAACAGTACCTTAAAAGTCACTTAAGGTGTCACACTGGGGAATATCCGTTTTCTTGTTCAGAGTGTGGGAAATATTTTAACCACAAGCAGAGCCTCCGGCTACACCAAAGAGGTCACACCGGCGAGAGGCCTTTTTTGTGTTCAGAGTGTGGGAAATGCTTTGCTCGGAAGGGAGTCCTCAGCGTACACCAGAGAAGGCACTCAGCTGATTGCCCCTTAACATGCTAAGAGTGTGGGGAAAGTCAGACTTTCACAAATGCCACGCAAACAAGTTTCTCTTGTCTTGCTAACTTTGCCAGGAATGGGATTTTTCATCCTCTGTGTATCAGATGACTGTGTGTATTTTGTGTTTGTTGTTGATTTGATGATAGTAGCAAAAATATTTCTGTACCATGTTAGCCAAACAAATTATGTTGGTAGAAAAAACAAAGTTTTGTAAAAGTGGTTAACTGATAAAGTTAAATTATGCAAGCTTTCTGTTCAGAATGTGGAAAATCATTTAAACAGAAACAGTACCTTCAAAGTCACTTAAAGAGACTCTGTAACAAAATTTTCATCCTTATTTCTTTTATCCTATAAGTTCCTATACCTGTTCTAATGTGCTCTGTTTTACTGCAGCCTTTCCTAGTTGCACAGTGGCTGTTATATGATCTAATCTTCTCTCCTCTGTCGGGCTGAGGCAGTCAGGCTGGAATGTGCTGTGCTGCTTGTGATTGGATAGAAGCTATACACATCCTCTCCAGGCCCCCTGCACACTCTGTATGACTCACACACTGAGCTACTCTCAGCTATGTCTTTTGTTTGTAAACACTGGATAAAAATGGCAATTACAAGCCAGGATTGCAGCAGGGAGAGGCAGAAACAGCACAGAGGGGCCCAGGGGAACATAATGAATAGAATGACATGCTTTTTATTGTAAGAATTTTAGAGTACAGATTCTCTTTAAGGTGTCACACTGGGGAATATCCGTTTTCTTGTTCAGAGTGTGGGAAATCTTTTATTCACAAGCAGAGCCTCCGGCTACACCAAACATGTCACACTGGCGAGAGGCCTTTTTTGTGTTCAGAGTGTGGGAAATGCTTTGCTCGGAAGGGAGTCCTCAGCGTACACCAGAGAAGGCACTCAGCTGATTGCCCCTTAACATGCTAAGAGTGTGGGAAAAGTCAGACTTTCACAAATGCCACGCAAACAAGTTTCTCTTGTCTTGCTAACTTTGCCAGGAATGGGATTTTTCATCCTCTGTGTATCAGATGACTGTGTGTATTTTGTGTTTGTTGTTGATTTGATGATAGTAGCAAAAATATTTCTGTACCATCTTAGCCCAAAAAATTATGTTGGTAGAAAAAAACAAGTTTTGTAAAAATGGTTAACTGATAAAGTTAAATGATGCAAGCTTTCTGGGATCTAGTCCCCTTGTTCAGGCATATTTCCAGATGTTAGCTGCTGTAAAACACTGATGCAGGTAAATAGTAAACCCAAAGATGGCAGTTGTGCTGGTTGCTATTTAGCAGTTAGGTGATCAGTAAGCTGGAGCCAGTGAGCTCATGCAGGTATATATGAAGTCCAGCAGGTTTCTAAAGATTGTTATAAACTGTTATAAATCACCTTTACGACTCATCACAGCAAGCAGGAGATAGACTTTCTCAGGCTTCTTCAGTATTCACGTTATTCATTCAGGAAACATATATACAGATATAGTTCATCATATCCTAGCAAAGCAGATCCTCATGTTTAAGGTCTTGGCGTTTTAGCTCGTGGCTAACCCTCCTCCTGAGGGTTAGTCAGTTACCTTCTTTCTAGACTACGTTACTCTAGACTACCTATGTACAGCATACATTATATCAGATTACAGCAAGGAATGAAATACTTAGAGGTTCCAGTCAGCATTAAAGTAGGAAGCATAGCAGGAATCAGAGAGAGAATGCCCTCTGTCCGCCCGTCCCGCATCTTTAATAGCGGATAGGAAAGAGTTAAATGTGACATCATCTTCGCCACGACTATTGGCTTAGCCCCCTCGTGGTGTCATAATACACACCTACTCGATTAATATTTAATGAGGCTCTTGACATACTTACAGGAATTTTGGTATTTAGAAAACATGGCCTATGTTTACTGTTCCTGTGGTGTACATGCTGAGGTCAGTGTAGGCCTGTGACCTTCTTTCAGGAACATGTTCTCCGATGTTCTCAGTATCTGCTTGTTTATTCAAGCAGACACTGAGATGCCTCTGCCTGCATCACAAGACACCCTATTTATGTTAAAGACATACTCTGCGGACAAGCCTTTTACCTGAACTCAGGCCAAGTAACTGAGGCCTACTTAAATTCTAACAATGATCATGAAGCCAAGTCAGTCATGTTAAATAAGGTGTCATGAAACCCATTCCACAATTTAAACCTTCTGTTGAAGTTTTGAAAATTTCATAAATTTGTACTTTTTCTTGATTGTTCATTTTTGAAGTTAACCAGAGTTAACCTCGTTCCTCCATCACACACTGGCATGGGATCTCGCGATGCGCGAGATTAGAAGGGAGCTTGCGCTCACTCTAGCTTTAACTTCTGTAAATAAACAAGAGTGGGGCTCTGTGATCATCCTGCTAGCAGAGATCCTGGCTGTTAAGGGGAAAAAGCCATTTTTCTTTTCTACAGCGCTGCAATCTAGTGCAGCGCTGTACTGGGGACAGCTCTGCCACTGAGTGGTCCCCTCGAGTGGCTCACAAACTGATCCCTCTCATAGGCTGATGCCTATGACAGGTGATCACTATGATTAGATCTTGGAGGGAATGTGGGAGAAAAAATAATTAAAAAATAAACATTTTTAATGAAAAAAAAAACAAAATTAACAAAAATAAAAATCGCAGCAGCAATCAGATGCCACCAACAGAAAAGGCGGCAAGATTCATTTGTGTGCTTATATTACCTAATCACCAAGATACCGCTCACTGAGTCTAAGCTTTGATTTATTTAAAGAATATTGCTAATACATATTGCAAATACATGGACGGCTTAACAATAAATAGTGAATTAATGGAAATAGAAAAATACATAAAGTTAATACATTTACCAGAAATTGCATCATCTGTGTCCCACTCTGGCTGGAGAGCCCCTGGTATTCAGCTCAGGATTCAGAGATATCTGGATTCCACACGACACGTCTGCCCATGGCTGAAGCTCTACTGAATGCCAGTGTTCTCCAGCCATATATACCATTTTGTACTAGCACTGAAAGAACTGTAGAACCCTTTATGGTAGACAGTTCATAGTGCTGACTTCTGAAAACAAGCCATGGCCAGCCCATAATGCTGGCACACACAAAATACAATTCTTCAGCACATAGTCCAAATATACATTGACCATTACGTAATTTACTAAGTCATGGAAACTTTAGAATGCTTCTCTCTACTGTGCGGCTCTGTCTATAGTTCCAGATATACCTTAACCTTTACCGCTCACTCATACTGAGAGAGATGGGCTTTAAAATCTCCTGTTCTCATTCTGCTGCTTGAACTGTCCAGTTCAATATTCTATCACTTCTTATTGGAAAAGTATCAGACTATAAAATACAGATTAACTATACATGATACAAATTCATTCATACAACATCATTATAACAACATTTGTATCACAGTGCTAAGTTGTGTGGGCGTGCAGCAAACTGTTAAAGCTGCAGAGTGCTGAATTGTAAAAAATGTCCTGGTTACTCAGTCGAGCGGCCATTTTCATGTTTCCCCCCCCCCCCCCCCCCCGTTATCACAGGGGGTGTAAGCCTGTGATCCCCAAGAGGTTAAGAATTTGCTTTCAGATCTTGCATGCTGTGTCCTGGTTCACAGAAGTGTTGGGCCACTGGTGTGTCCATTTTACCCTCATTGATTTTAAAACGGTGATGGTTTATGCAAGTGCGCAGTTTTTGTCCTGTTTCTCCTATATAGATTCCTCCTGAGGGGCATTTCATGCAGAGTATCATGCATAAATCAGCACTGGGATATCTAAAAAAAAAAAAAAAAAAAAAAAAAAAAAGTAATTTGTATTTAACAATACGATAAATACAATTGTTTATCTCATCCGTTTATTTTCACCTTAGGTTCACTTTAAAGATTGCAAGGAAGGGTCCACACACAGGGTAATTGCAGGAACAGTGTAAATTTATTGTCCCATCAAACACAAATGTAAAGAAATCTGACAGTTTACAGACGATTGTTTTGGGGCCAATTGGGTCCCCTTTGCCAAGGCACAAGGCAGATGCATCAAACCCCAAATAAATCTTAACCCCCCCCCCCTTCCTCCTCAATTTCATAGACTCATCCACTACAGTAACAGATCTGTCATGAGGGGCACTGGTCACTGCAACCCAGTGAGTAGTCCGGCTGAATTGCAATGGGAATCGCTGATCTGGTAGTGGGTGTGGCCAGAGAGTCTCAGCATCACCAAGGAGGAGGACCAGGGAGGTCTCATCCTCTAATTGCTTATTGTGGAATCTGAAGTGGGGTGGGACAGGAGGAGGACCAGCCACAGCCAGGTCCCATTCACCAACCATGTCTTCGCTGCTAAGGACGGAGCAGGATCTGGCGTGTGAATGGTCATGCCAGCAGGAGCAAAACCTTGCGTCACCCCAATGTGGCCAAGTGCCCAGTGTCATTGCTACAGTGGGACGCAAGTGGGCTCACTTGACTGAAAGGGGGGAGGCGGCTTTGGGCATCGCCCCATTCCTTTTCATGGTGACAATGTGATAATTGCTTCTAAAGGGTCACTTGTGTCACCAGGGAAACCTGTCTTGCAAGTGATCCTTGTCCCAGCGGTAAACACATTCCAATGACCCCTATTGCCAAATGTGCTGAAAGTCTGGTCATACTAATTAAGGGCTGCGACATGCATAAAGTGCATGCATTGTAAACGTGGTGCATTGTAAATAACATACAAAAAAAGCAGGGTTACCAGCAAGACTATGCCTAATAGAAATCATGTAGACTACAGGCCGGAGGTTTCGGGCCATCTCCAACAAGACCTCAAGGCACAAGAACAGTTTTTTCCCCTCGGCTGTCATCCTCCTGAACTCTCTCTCCACTCCCTTCTCATTAGGGTTTTCATTGTTACTCATAGATCATATCTACGCTGCTGTTTAATGTGTATATTATGTATTTTATATGTTGTGCTACTCTGCTTTGTTTGTTAACTGTGTGCCCTATCCCATACTTTTTCTAAGTCCTGCATGCCAAATCTAATTCCGGGCATGATTCAGTCGTGCTTGGCGAATAAAAATGATTCTGATTCTAAAGAATGTACTCCTCAAATACTAAATTAATGCACATGAATACAGAATACAGAATTCTTTAGTCGCACTTGGCGAATAAAGAATTCTGTATTCTGTATGTGCTAAACCAGAATATAAACATAAATGAAATCATATGCAAATACAATGGAAAATTGCAAGCATATGCCCGTGGTCCTCCCACTCCAATAACCACCCCCCGAGCAGGCACGTTCCAAAGAATCTAAAAGACACACATGGGTGCAAAAAGGCTGCAAGGATACACCCCTGTCTGGGGATTATCAGTTGCATTGGTTTCGTGAGTTCATGATAGGTCAACACACCATCTGTAACTGATATTAATATAGATGGCTATGGAAGCGCCTGAACTTCTACAGTGCAGCTAACGCCTGTTTTCCCTGCTTCCTTGGGGGTGTTGCAAGGGGGCCCCAGAGATTTCTAGTTACACCCCTGACCAGACAAGTCAGAGAGCCAAGCCTTGTTTTCCATGTCAGCGGTGACAGATTGTTATACAGAGAGGGATGTGATGTTTACACCTCTGACTCTCTAGCTACCGATATGTATAGGGTGACTATGGTTTCCCGGATTTCTGATTCTGCTCTCGGTTTGAAGGTCTGGCATTTTCACTTTGTACTTGTCGCTGATGTCACAAAGGCCCGCCTGGATAAACGTGGACATTTGAAGGGAATTTCTTCCACCATCGTTAAAGAGTTGTTATAAACTTTCCTAACTGCTGAAGACGTTTGTGTCATACCTCTTTCAAGAATATAATACAGCACATGGAGCCGAGAGCAGCAGCAATGGAGCAGCAGTAGGCTCGAAGTTTCTGTCATTTAATATGAAACATTCCAGCTTAGAGGTTTCAATACTGACACTGAGCTAAAGTTCCGCTTCCTATGTCCTCATGTCAGTGGCTTTCTAATCAAAATAATTACCATCTCTGGACCTGTGACAAACATTCTTTTATTATATCATTTATGTTGGTGTATTTTGGTGACATTGATGAGTTTTGTTTCCTCAGTTAAATGTAAGTTGCATCCACTCCGTTATTATTATTTATTGTATGTATAAAGCCCCAACATACTGTATTACGCAGCACTGCACAATAGATAAATAGGTTAACATACAAGGTAGAACATAAAAGGAACTCACAACAAATAGAGTGACCAGATTTTTGTGGGTCCAACCTGGGACGGGGAGGGGGGCGGCGCGCGTAGCGCTCTGCGGCGAAAAGTGGGGAGGACTGAGGAGCGCGCAGTGGCGAAGACCGGGGGGGGCTGCGGTGCGCGCAAGAATGGGCGTGGCCATGACATTGTATGGGCGGAGCTAATGTAATGATGTAACAGCGAGGCATAAGAAGTCAGTGTTTACGCCATGATGTGGACAAACGAGACTTTGCATCATGGGTGTGCAGAAACTGTGTGATGCTAATAGTATACCGTAATCACAAAGCAGCAAACATAGCCATCTATGACCATTAAATAATAAATGCAGTAACAGTTACCCCGGACACCAGAAAATAAATGCAATAGGCAACTTGTCAGCACAAAATAACCGCAATGCGGGCAACATATCAGTATAAAATAACTGCAATGCGGGCAAACATGTCAGTATAAAATAAATGCAATGCGGGCAAACATGTCAGTACAAAATAAACACAATGCGGGCAAACATGTCAGTACAAAATAAACGCAATGCGGGCAACATGTCAGTACAAAATAAACGCAATGCGGGCAAACATTTCACCAGACAAGAAACGCACTGCGGGCAAACATTTCACCAGAAAAGAAACGCACTGCGGGCAAACATTTCACCAGAAAAGAAACGCACTGCGGGCAAACATTTCACCAGACAAGAAACGCAATGCGGGCAAACATTTCACCAGACAAGAAACGCAATGCGGGCAAACATTTCCCCAGAAAAGAAACGCAATGCGGGCAAACATTTCACCAGAAAAGAAACGCAATGCGGGTAAACATTTCACCAGAAAAGAAACGCACTGCGGGCAAACATTTCACCAGGAAAGAAACGCACTGCGGGCAAACATTTCACCAGAAAAGAAACGCACTGTGGGCAAACATTTCACCAGAAAAGAAACGTAATGCAGGCAAACATTTCACCAGACAAGAAACGCACTGCGGGCAAACATTTCACCAGACAAGAAATGCACTGCGGGCAAACATTTCACCAGAAAAGAAACGCACTGCGGGCAAACATTTCACCAGAAAAGAAACGCACTGCGGGCAAACATTTCACCAGACAAGAAACGCACTGCGGGCAAACATTTCACCAGACAAAACACGCAATGCGGGCAAACATTTCACCAGACAAGAAACGCAATGCGGGCAAAGTTCACCTGGAAAACAAGCATTTACTCACCTGGCAGAAGTCTCCTCTGGCGCGCTGCTCCGTCCCAGGACCGTCTTGTTCCTCCTGCTCTGGTCTCCCGCGCTGACAGGGCTACGGCAAGATGGCGCCCGAAGCCCTGTACTGGAGACACAAATAGTCTCCAGTACAGGGCTTCGGCAGCCATCTTGCCGTAGCCCTGCTCGCCTGCCGGTGTTGGAACAGACACCGGAAGAGGAGGCTGGAGCGGGGCTGCGGGCAATGAACTGGCACGGCGTCTATAGACGCCGCTGCCAGTTCATGAGATAGAGTGGCCAGAGTCCCGAGGCTGGGACGTCCCGCTGCTGAAAGCGGGACGTTTCCCGGGACCTCATTAAGCCTGGGACAGCGGACCCCGAATCCGGGACGCGTCCCGGGCAATCCGGGACGTCTGGTCACTCTACAACAAAACGACATCATGCAAATAATTTGATAACAGTAGTTCAGTGTCTTTGTTCAAAATAGTGACCATTCTAGTCCACAAGAGGGGTGACGGACAGTAAGATTGCATAATCAAGCTGGAAGCAAGGGGTAGGGCCCTGCCAGAGGCTTACAATCTAAAGAGTGGGGGTAGAGACAATAGGTGTGTCTGTTGAGAAGGTGCTCAACAGAATTATGATACTCATGCAGGTAGGTAGGCAAGCATGAAAAGGTGAGTCTTGAGGGATCTTTGAAGGTATTAAAGGTGGGGGCGAGTTTGATGGCTGGTGGTAGCGAGTTCCAGAGAGTGGGGGCAGCCCTGGTGAAGTCCTGCAGTTGTGCATGGGAGTGAGACATGTGGGGTGCAAACAGGCCATAGGAGGATTGGGGGGGTGGGGGGGGCGGTATATGCCTGTGGACAGCCCTAGTGAAGTCCTGGAATTGTGCATGGGAGAGAGATATGTGACCAGGTACAGGGTGTTTTAGGCAATATTTCTTTATTGCACGCTGTCCTCCATTGACCCCCGTGACACGCTCATGCATCTTCTGTTGGTACAGAATCTGATTCCTTGATGCTCTTGCTGTACATCTCTGCGTCTCTACGCCATCCCTTCCTGTAATGCCACGTGGCTCCCCACCCCTTTTCCTGTCCTCAACGGCTTTTATCAACTGACATCTGTACTATTTTCCCTCACACTTGTGGCTTTGGTGCAATGTCTCATTGTCTTTAGATCTGGGATTTTCCCATTAAGTACAATCTCCTGATCAATCAGATTGGGAGCCGTTAGTTGTGCCAAGAACAATAATTTTATCGATCTGAATTTTAAAACGATTCTTTTAGTCTGATCGAAATTGCTTATCTTTTCCCTTCCATTTCCCTCCTGATCGATCACAACTATCAGATTGGACAGTGAGGGACTTTGGATCTTTAGTGGGCACCCTAAGTCTATTTACTTTAGAAGTCCCCTGGTTGCTGAAGACAAGAGTGGGTACTGTGGATTGCCATGTTTTCCCAACAAATTTGCTCAAATATGGGATTGTTGGATAACAAACCTGAACTTATGATCCAATCTGAATGTTAATTAGTGCTATATTGCCGACGGAGTCTCTGCATACGTTCCCTTTTTCCTGTTGATTGCTCTCTTTCGTGATAATATTTCCTACATTTTTTTTTACATTTCATGACATTATATGTATATTGTATGATTCTGCATTTTTCACTTTCAAGTGTGATTATTATTATTATGCTTTTCATTATTTTATCCACTGCTAAAGAATGTTTTGTACCATATTTATGGGATTTTTCAATAAACATTTGGTTATTAGAAGAAAAAACTATTGCCATGTCGATGTATGGGTATATGCCATAGGATGATTGCCATAGTGGCCCTATATAACTCAATCACATTGCATCATTCTCTAATAAATGCAGTTTACACACTACACTCAGCATTTTAAATGATGAAACAGAGCAGGCTAAAGACTCATTGAACTCTGCTCTGCAGTAAAACATTAAATAAACAAGGAACAGTGAGAGACAGTTAGGATAAGTGCTTCAGAAGACAGTGCTGTCTGCAACCAAAGTTTGGTCACAGAGCTCAGAGAAGCTCTTTTCCATAGATAACAACTGAAGTTTCTTAACTCTTCCTGTACTGGAAACAATATGAGACTCATATCTGTGCTAGTAGCATTCTATTTCTTAGCTGTACTACACATACAACTCATTATATCATACGTTTATTTTTACTTTAGATTCCATTTAAGGGTAAATAAATAATGGAATTGGTAATAGCATATACAGTAATTGGGGGAACATATAGCATGAGGTGGTGGAATGAGGGATACAGTTCCCACATTCTCCACCAGATGGCGAGAGCGCTTCATACTGATTGGAACGCACATACAGAAAGTGGTGGAACGCGCAGATAATAAAAGGTGGGGCGAGAGACAGGAAGTTTGGGGTTAGAGATGAGGTGGGGGGAAGTAGAGAGGAGACATTGTTGGGACTGGCAGCACTGGAGGTAATATTGTTATTATTCTTTATTGTTTATTATCACCCTCAGCACTTACTCCATTACCAGCAGCTGTCACTACACACATGTAGGCTAACAGACACATGGATTTATATGATATAGCAGTGTTATACGTAACAGTGGTAAACAAAAGAACTGCAGCCACATCAGTCTCTGCACCAGGAAAGCTTACACTTAATGCCCTCACATAAGATTATTATTATACATTTAAACAATTGCAAACCAAAGTGTGCTTCCCAAATAAACATCCAGTAAAAAAGGCCCTATTTGGGCAGTCCTTAAAGGGAACTTTAACTGAGAGAGATATGGATGTTTCCTTTTAAACAATACCAGTTGCTTGGCAGTCCTGCTTATCTCTTTGGCTGCAGTAGTGTCTGAATCACACACCTGAAACAAGCATGCAGCTAATCTAGTCTGACTTCAGCCAGAGCACCTGATCTGCATACTTGTTGAGGGGCTGTGGCTAAAAGTATTAGAGGCATAGGATCAACAGGGGGAGTCAGGCAACTGGTATTATTTAAAAAGGAAAAATCAATATCCTTTTTAGTTTAGGTTCCCTTTAAGTGCCGTTCCACTGCAACACCTGAATACTGGTCTTGTATTCATAGACCCCACAACATCAGACATAACTTCAAAATAAAGAAAAAGGACACATAATGGTGCAGACTGCTCATAAATACCGCCACCAGGGGCCCGGGTAGATAAACGCAGTGTATATTTAGAAGGTAACACTGGACCAGAGAGAGTGCATTCCCCACCTACAGGAAATACACTCACCTGGCTGCTTGGCTGCCTCACAGTTACAGGCAGCTAACACCACATAACACAAAGCTCCCCACTCTGCATAAGGCTTGTCCTGATACAGTATTTGGCCCAGTATGAGTCTACAAACTAAAAGCACTCAACATAGTGTAAAACAGGTAGTAGTACTTACAAAATTCCTCCAAAAACAAGCAGATCAGTACGAGGACGTCTCCTTTGTCATTTGTAGCTGTTCACCTCCTGCCCTGAAACCACGTGTGTTTTAACACATGGAGGTAATCACATGGAAGTTTTAACCAGGGCTGTGGAGTCGGTACAAAAATCCTCTGACTCCGACTCTTCAGTTTGGGATTCCACCGACTCCTGGACTCCGACTCCTCTAATTTGCATATTACAATCTTGTGGATTGAAAGTATGTAACATGAAATTCGTCTCTTAACTGCCAATGCTTAGGAATTTTAAAAGACAACTGAAGTGAGAAGGATATGGAGACTGCCATATTTATTCCCTTTAGTCATAGACTAAAACTAGTCCTTGGTAA
Source organism: Hyperolius riggenbachi (assembly GCF_040937935.1). Classification (NCBI taxonomy): domain Eukaryota; kingdom Metazoa; phylum Chordata; class Amphibia; order Anura; family Hyperoliidae; genus Hyperolius; species Hyperolius riggenbachi. The sequence continues at coordinate 250,719,560 of NC_090655.1, read as the reverse complement.
GAGTACTTGTAAAAGGTACAGACCGGAACAAAGAACATCTATCAGGCCCTAGGCAATGTAACTGTGGGTACATGTAAGAGTGATGTGCAGGTACTCTGCCGGGGAATAAGGAGATTTTTCCTCTATTACACATTCTTCATGCACAATCTGAACCAGGTTTATGGGTGATAGACAACACCTCTGTGTTCAATGTGCACAACATTCTCAGTGGATTCCCTGCAGCTCAGTGGAGAGTGCATATGTAGAGTATAGTACTACTGTGCAACAAAGTAAACCTGAGACAGATGAAATTAAAGTTTTATACATACCTGGGGCTTCCTCCAGCCCCCTTCAGGTTAATCAGTCCCTCGCTGTCCTCCTCCGCCACCTGGATCTTCTGCTATGAGTCCAGGTACTTGAGCCAGTCTGGCGTAGTGCGCATGCACACACTCTGCCGCCGAGAGCGTACTACACCTGCACAGCACTGTTGCGCAGGTGCAAAACGCTCCTGGCTGTGGAAGCGGCATGCGGCCGGACTGCGCTGACTGGCTGAATTACCGGGACTCATAGCAGAAGATCACGGTGGTGGAGGTGGACAGCGAGGGACTGATTAGCCTGAAGGGGGCTGGAAGAAGCCCCAGGTATGTATAAAACTTTTCTTTTCATCCTTATCAGGTACCATTTAATTCGTAGTCACCAAACCAAATTTTAACAACATATCAAATTATTTGATTTCATGAGCAGAGAGAGTGCGTACATTTGCATAAATCAGAATCAATGCAGAATTATTTCCATCTCATCGACCATCTCTATTAGTGACACGGCTACACATCAGGCTTTATACTTACAGCATAGATGTTATTTCGTATATATAAGAGATTACTGTGTACACATCATATATACCAGGGGTGCCCAATAGGTCGATCGCGATCTACCGGTAGATCGCGACCGCCTGATCAGTAGATCGCGGTCCCTTGGCCGCGTCCCATTGAATTTAGCAGCCAGCAGCTGTAGAACGCAGTTTCTGCTGCTGGCCGCTGATCGTAAAGGAGGAGAGAGCCTGGCCAATCAGGGGAGGAGAGGCACATGGCCAATCAGGGGAGGAGAGGCACATGGCCAATCAGGGGAGGAGAGGTGCGCAGCCAATCAGGGGAGGAGAGGCGCGCAGCCAATCAGGGGAGGAGAGGCGGAAAACTTCAGAGTTCCGACTCCACTCATGCTGCCCACCGGAGCCTCCCTCAGCCGCGGCTGAGGGAGTGAAGACCTGGACGCCACCGCGGGAAGACACCGGCCCTATACCCAGCTAACCTATACTGAAGGGACCTATACCCAGCTAACCTATACTGAAGGGACCTATACCCAGCTAACTTATACTGAAGGGACCTATACCCAGCTAACCTATACTGAAGGGACCTATACCCAGCTAACCTATACTGAAGGGACCTATACCCAGCTAACCTATACTGAAGGGACCTATACCCAGGTAACCTATACCGAAGGGACCTATACCCAGCTAACCTATACCCAGCTAACCTATACTGAAGGGACCTATACCCAGCTAACCTATACTGAAGGGACCTATACCCAGCTAACCTATACTGAAGGGACCTATACCCAGCTAACCTATACTGAAGGGACCTATACCCAGCTAACCTATTCTGAAGGGACCTATACCCAGCTAACCTATACTGAAGGGACCTATACCCAGCTAACCTATACTGAAGGGACCTATACCCAGCTAACCTATACTGAACGGACCTATACCCAGCTAACCTATACTGAAGGGACCTATACCCAGCTAACCTATACTGAAGGGACTTATAACCAGCTAACCTATACTGAAGGGACCTATACCCAGCTAACCTATACTGAAAGGACCTATACTCAGCTAACCTATACTGAAAGGACCTATACCCAGCTAACCTATACTGAAGGGACTTATAACCAGCTAACCTATACTGAAGGGACTTATAACCAGCTAACCTATACTGAAGGGACCTATACCCAGCTAACCTATACTGAAGGGACCTATACCCAGCTAACCTATACTGAAGGGATCTATACCCGGCTAACCTATACTGAAGGGCCCTATACCCGGCTAACCTATACTGAAGGGCCCTATACCCAGGTAACCTATACTGAAGGGACTCTTACCCAGCTAACCTATACTGAAAGGACCTATACCCAGGTAACCTATACTGAAAGGACCTATACCCAGGTAACCTATACTGAAGGGACATATACCCAGCTAACCTATACTGAAGGGGCTTATACCCAGCTAACCTATACTGAAGGGACTATACCCAGCTAACCTATACTGAAGGGACCTATACCCAGCTAACATATACTGAAGGGACCTATACCCAGCTAACCTATACTGGACCTATACCCAGCTAACCTATACTGGACCTATACCCAGCTAACCTATACTGGACCTATACCCAGCTAACCTATACTGAAGGGACCTATACCCGGCTAACCTATACTGAAGGGCCCTATACCCAGCTAATCTATACTGAAGGGACCTATACCTAACTACATTTCTGGGGGGGGGGGGGTGCATTTGTGCATTTGAAACATCGGTAGATCTCCTGGCCTCGGCGAATTTTAAAGTAGCTCGCGAGCCGAAAAAGTGTGGGCACCCCTGATATATACAGTCACAATCAGATGTGTATATCTGACTTTAAAAATACGGGGACTGCTTTATTGAAGCAGCACAAGTAACTAATTTTGATTTGTTTATTTCATTTTTGTGGACTAAGCACAGCTATTACTGTATATATTAATTATTTATGATGACTATTATCTGAGAAATAGAACATTTTATCATATTTTCTATTTTAATTACAGTTTAAATTCATTAGGAATAGGCGTCGGTGCATTTTTTCCCGACTCTGACTCCGGGCACCCAAAATAGCCCCGACTCCACGACTCCGACTCCAAAGCCCTGGTTTTAACACATGGAGGCTTTAACACATCATAAAAGTAATGTGTACGACTCGCACTCAACAACAGGTGCTTTAATATTTGAACAAGTCTATTCATGTCCAATCTGCTAATAACAAATCTCATAGTGACTCATTTATGTTACCCACCTGTGCAGATATTCAGAAAATATTCATCCTCTTTAACTGTCCTGCTTATGACACCCTCCTCCACAGTCAGCCAATCACTCCTCACATATGTCTCTTCTTCTTCCTCTTTACTTGTCCTGCTCATGTCACCCTTCTCCACAGACTGCTGATCACCCCTCACATATGTCTCTTCTTCCTCTTTACTTGTCCTCATCATGTCACCCTCCATAGACTGCTGATCACTCCTCACATACGTCTCCTCTTCTTCCTCTTTATTTGTCTCCATCATGCCACCCTCCTCCATAGACTGCTGATCACTCTTCACATACGTTTCTTCTTCTTCCTTTTTAATTTTCCTAATCGTGTCACACTAGTCAATTAGTCAAATCGCTAAATAGATAAAGAGGAGGATTGTGGGAATGAGATTTGTAGAAAGGATTGTGAAGTAATGAACAAGACATCTAGTCGGCTATTCACTCCCAGAAACTGTCTCCATGGTCCATTTCACATCACAGACCCCACCTCATTCCCTGACATCTCAGAAGCAATACAAATGTTCTAGTGACCAGCAATAATAGCCTTGAGCTGTTGAGGGGAGAAGTGAGCAGTGCTGGGAATTATGGGACATTGTCCAGTAACAGCAAAGGGCGTGTCTGGGTTTTGACTGTATTCTTGTGTTTGTCAAGTTCCTATAAGGTGTCAGGATGTGACTAACTCTTTCTTTATATAGGAGTGACATTAGAAGGACAACACAACCTCTACAAGGACATCATAATGGAGAATCAGCCACCCCTCACATCACCGGGACTCCACCTTTTTTACCTGTTTTCTCCTTATCTGTGTTACATTTTAATCAGGGACAACTTTGAGTGATTATTTTACTTGCAAATGTGCCAAAAGTTTATTTTTATCAATTAAGGGATAAATAAGACCTTTATGAAAAGTTTTGTGATTAGAGACGAAAAAGAGACAATGTATTCAGTCACTTGTGTGTTTTTCCTACAGATGGATCCAGTAACAGAAACCCAGCAGAGAGAGAAGAAGAGACATATGTGAGGAGCGATCAGCAGTGTAGAGAGGAGGTTGACATGATGAGGACAAGTAAAGAGGAGGAAGAAGAGACGTATGTGAGGAGTGATCAGCAATCTATGGAGGAGGGTGACATGATGAGGACAAGTAAAGAGGAGGAAGAAAAGACGTATGTGAGGAGTGATCAGCAGTCTAGAGAGGAGGGTGACATGATGAGGACAAGTAAAGAGGAAGAAGACACATATGTGAGGGGTGATCAGCAGACTGTGGAGGAGGGTGACATGATGAGGACAATTAAAGAGAAAGAAGAAGAGACAAATGTGAGGAGTGATCAGCAGTCTACAGAGGAGGGTGTCATAATGAGGACAATTAAAGAGGAAGATAATGAGACATATGAGAGGATTGATGAGCAGTCTATGGAGGAGGGTGACATGATGAGGACAATTAAAGAGGAAGAAGAAGAGACATATGTGACATGTGATCAGCAGTCTATGGAGGAGGGTGACATGATGGGCACATATAAAAAGGAAGAAGAGGAGACATACATGAGGGGTGATCAGCAGTCTATGGAGGAGGGTGACATGATAGGGACAAGTAAAGAGGAGGAAGAAGAGATGTATGTGAGGAGTGATCAGCAGTCTATGGAGGAGGGTGACATGAGGAGGACTGTTAAAGAGGATGAATATTTTCTGAATATCTGCGCAGGTGGGTAACATAAATGAGTCAATATGAGATTTATTATGAGCAGATTGGACATGAGTAGACTTGCTTATCGGGGGGATATGACACTAGACTATAAACAGCTGACCAGGAAAAAGAGATTCCAGTTTAATCAAAATAATCAGTCTAACTAAATCCAAAATTGTTAAAATATTGAAGCACCTGTTGTTGAGTGTCATACACATTACTTTTGTCATTGATTTGTCAAACTCATAAACCGTATACTTGCCTGCAGCTGTGCACCGGTTTGTATAGTTATGGCCCCTGCCCTGGCTGGCTTCCTGTTCAAAACGTCGGGTCTTGAAATTCCACTTCCTGTCAAACATGATTCTACTGCAAGCTGTGCCAGCATAGTAATAGACACAAGCTCCCCTCTCTTGTGCAGAAAACTTAATAGAGATGAAGTGGACGGTGACATATGCAGCTAACTCTGCAAACCAAATCCATGCTCCACCCTTGTTACCGCCTCTATTGACACCATCTTCAGCCTCATATTTTCTACTGTAGTGCTGGTGTAACAATGTGTGGTGTTTGGTGCACACTCAGAGTATTCAGATTGTTGGTGATCCGCAGTATCACCAATAATGCTGATATATCCGATTATGTGGCGATCTGCGGAATCGCCAATAATGCGGATATTTATTTGTAACTCTGGATACCGGGTATAACAACAGTGGAAAACCCACCACACTGATATCTTTAAGAGGACTGGGTACCTCTAAAAGAGAAACGCAGTGTGTGCGATTCTGCGACTAGATGACGTAACGCTAGAATCGCGTTCCCCAGCAGCAATGATATACTGGGGAACCACTGAGACCTCCGCAAGGAGGGATTCAGCAGAATAAACCCTTTAGTGGGAGAACCACTAAAGGGGGCAAAGTCAGAAATCTAGCCAAGGTCAGTAACGGACATCAGATAGGCGGAGGTACAAAGTCAGAAAGCCGAACTCGTAGTGAAATAGACAAGCAGAGGTTCGGCAACGGGAGATCAGAAAATGGCACAGATAACAATAGTGCTTGCGAATATATTGGCAAAACCAATATATGTCGCAGATCAGGAAAATAACAAATCTGACTGTTGTGGGCTAGTTACGGCAAGCCGCACTTGGCCCACGATGGTACTGACTGTCAGATCACTATCTGGCTGACTATTAGATCAACTGACTGGCTGACTATAACAGAGATCAGGTTACATACAAATATACAATAATCAGGAAAACAACAAAGACTGACTGATGAGAGACAGGAGCCTTGCTCCAGCTAGGACTGTCTCTCTCGGATCTAGCTAAGGTCTGAGGGCTATCACAAAGTAACGCTTACTGCAGACAACTTGCAACTGACAGAATGCCTGCTTTTATACTGTGCTGGGCTCAACCAGCCCGCCCAGCCAATCACAACACAGTTCAAGGACCTTGCAGCACAGCTCAAGGACCTTACTGAGGTCAGCTGACCAGCTGGTCAGCTGACTCTCCTTCTAAGAGTATAAAAGGCTTTATTGCACACGCGCGCAGCCCCTACGGGGTCCAGACTGGATTGAGGATAGCGTTGGTGTGTGGCAGGCCCTGAGGCCTGTGAGGGAAGAACCGGACCACAGCCTCGACGTAAAGTACGCCGAGAGGCCTGTGACCGAACGGTGAATCGCAACGCCGATGCGGATGTTTCTCCGCGTTCCGCATGCGACCATGTGGTGGATGGTGCCGCTGATGCGGACGCGGCCAAACCTCCGCGTTCCGCTTGCTGAATGCGGTCAGGCCGCCGTCTTATTACAGTACCCCCCCTTTCAGGCGTGGCCTCCGGACATGCCTCTCCAGGCTTCCCGGGATGTGACTCATGAAACTTCTTTCTTATCTCTTTGGCATGCAGATCTCGAAGGGGAACCCATAATCTTTCCTCTGGTCCATACCCCTTCCAGTGTACCAGATACTGAACTTTATTGCGTACAATGCGAGAATCCAGGATATCCTGAACCTCATACTCCAGTTCCCCATCGACCACCACAGGAGAAGGGGGAGCCGAGTCTACCCTAACAGCAGGTTTCAATAGGGAGACATGGTATGTCCTGCCACATCTCAGACTGGCAGGTAGTTTCACCCTGTATGTCACATCATTAATCTTTCTTTCCACAGGGAAAGGCCCAATAAACCGGGGACCCAGTTTTGCCGATGGCTGTCTGAGAGAGATATGTTTGGTGGATACCCAAACAAAATCCCCCGGAACAAAGTTCCATTCAATGGAACGTCTTTTGTCCGCATACTTTTTCTGGATCTTAAAGGCCTTATTCAGATTGTACCTGACATTCTCCCAAATTTTCTTGAAGGCTCCTTGCCACTCCTAGAGAGCCGGAAGAGGTGACTCCCTGACTGGAAGCGACGAGAATTTGGGTGATCTACCATAAACGACCTGAAATGGAGAATACCCGGAAGATGTGTTCCTGAGATTATTGTGAGCGAATTCAGCAAATGGCAAGAATTTCACCCACAGATGTTGCGCCTCCGCCACGTAACATCTCAAGAATTGTTCAAGGGATTGGTTGATTCTCTCTGTCTGCCCATTGGTCTGGGGATGGTAGCCAGACGAAAAAGACAGAGAGATGCCCAAATCTTTGCAAAAGGACCTCCAGAATTTAGATACAAACTGTACCCCTCGGTCTGAAACCACATCCACAGGAATTCCATGAAGCTTAAAGATGTTATGCACAAATAGTTCTGCCAAATCCTGAGCAGACGGCAACCCGGGCAGAGCAACAAAATGTGCCATCTTACTGAACCTGTCAGTTACGACCCAGATGACGGTCTTACCGTCAGATTCAGGCAGTTCACCCACAAAGTCCATGGAGATGTGGGACCATGGAACCTGTGGAGAAGGCAGGGGTTGGAGAGACCCGGCTGGAGCCTTCCTGGAGGATTTGCACCTGGCACAGACAGAACAGGACTTGACAAACTCCTCACAGTCGGACATGAAAGAAGGCCACCAGACAGCCCTACTCAACAGTTCCTGAGTACGGGCAATGCCCGGCTGTCCCACATTCTTGTGTTCATGAAACATACGTAGCACTTGCCCTCGGAAGCGGATGGGAACATACAGGAGACCCTCGGGTTTCCCCTTAGGAACATTAGCCTGACATGCCGAAAGCACCTTGGAAAGATCCTCCGAGATCTCAGTGGCTGCCAGAAAGTACTTTTCAGGGAGGATATTAGTGGGAGTAGCAGATGGGGCAGACTCAGGCTCAAAGCACCTAGACAAGGCATCAGCCTTAACGTTCTTGTCACCTGGCCTATACGTGATCACAAAATCAAAACGAGAAAAGAAAAGCGCCCATCTGGCCTGTCTGGGCGTTAACCTCTTAGCTTTCTCGATGTATTCGAGGTTTTTGTGATCTGTATACACTGTAAAAGGGAACTCTGCCCCTTCCAACCAATGGCGCCACTCCTCCAGTGCCAGTTTGATGGCCAACAGCTCTCGATTCCCCACATCATAATTTTTCTCCGCGGGCGCAAACCTCCTTGAGAAGTATGCACACGGATGGACCTTACCATCCGGGCCAAAAGCCTGCGATAAAACTGCGCCGACTCCTACATCGGATGCATCCACCTCCACAATAAAGGGGCGGGTGACGTCAGGATGACGCAAGATGGGAGCGGAACAGAAGGCTGCTTTCAACAACTCAAAGGCCTTAACTGCTTCAGATGGCCAGTTACTAGCATCAGCCCCCTTTCTTGTCAACTGAGTCATAGGGGCCACCACCGAAGAGTACCCCTTAATGAACCTCCTGTAATAGTTGGCGAATCCCAAAAACCTCTGCAGTGCCTTGAGGCCTGAAGGCTGTGGCCATTCCAGGACTGCTGCGACCTTACTAGGATCCATTGCCAACCCAGATGTGGAGATAATGTATCCCAGAAAGGCTACCTCCCTGACTTCGAAAATACATTTCTCCAACTTGGCGTATAATTGGTTCTCACGTAGTTTTTGGAGGACAAACCTAACATGCTGCCTATGCTGCTGCAAGTCTTTCGAAAAAATTAAAATGTCGTCAAGATAAACCACTAAGAATCTGCCTGATACATCTCTAAAGATATCATTGACAAACTCCTGAAAGACCGCCGGGGCATTGCATAACCCGAAGGGCATGACGAGGTACTCATAGTGACCGTCAGGTGTATTAAACGCGGTCTTCCACTCGTCGTCTTCTCGGATACGAATAAGGTTATATGCCCCCCTCAGGTCCAACTTGGAAAAAACACAGGCATCAGTAATCTGTGAGAATAGATCGTCGATGAATGGGAGAGGGTAACGGTTTTTGATGGTGATCTTGTTAAGTTGTCTATAATCTATACACGGGCGAAGACCACCGTCTTTCTTCTTAACAAAGAAGAACCCCGCTCCCGCAGGGGACTTGGAAGGACGGATAAAGCCCTTCTCCAAGTTCTCCCTGATATAATCCTTCATCGCGATCTTCTCGGGACCAGAAAGATTGTACAACCGTCCCCGAGGGGGCATAGTACCTGGTCTCAGCTCAACAGGACAGTCATAGGGTCTATGGGGAGGCAACCTGTCCGCAGACCGGGCACAAAACACGTCACTGAATTCAGAATACTGAGGTGGAACCCCTTCAACATGAACCTCAGAGGAACAGACTGATACAGACCCTAAACAATTCTCCTGACAATAGTGTGACCATGCAGACAGTTGTTCCTCTCTCCAATTTATCTGGGGAGAATGCTTCCTCAGCCAAGGGAGACCCAGGATGACTGATGAGGTGGCCATCTTTAAAACAAAGACCTGAATGTTTTCTGTGTGAAGAACCCCAATCTGGAGGGTGAGAAATGGAGTTTGACAAAGAGGTGACTTGTCTTGCAGTGGGGAGTCATCGATTGCAGTGACATAGATATGCTTCTGAATGGGGAGAATGGGGATATTGAACCTCAAAGCTAGATCACGATCTATGAAATTGGCGGCGGAGCCCGAGTCGATGAATGCAGACGTGTGACAAACTTGATTCTCCCATTGAAGGGAACAAGGCAGCAAGATCTTACTGTGATATGGAGGTAGGGTTGGCTCGCTTAGGGCGGTACCTCCAACCAGCCCTAAGCGGACAAGTTTCCCGTCCTCTTGCTGCACTTCTGCACTCGGTGACCCTTCTCCCCACAGTATAGGCATAGTCCCTCCTTCATTCTCCTAGCTCTCTCAGACCCTGTCAGATGGCCATGCCCCAATTGCATCGGTTCCTCCTCCGAGACCTCAGGAGGACTAACCGCATGGGACACCCTGGCGAGTGCTAAAGATCTGCCCTTCTTATGATATCGAATACGTCTATCAATTTTAATGGACAGTGTTATGGCCTCATCTAAACTTTTCGGTTCAGGGTGGCTTATGATGACATCAGAGATGGAATCAGATAACCCATTCATAAACGTGTCTAATAGTGTGAATTGATCCCACCTCACTGAGACTGCCCACTTCCTGAACTCTGCCGCATACTCCTCAACCATGCGACTACCTTGTTTAAGTTCCCTGAGCTTGCGCTCGGCTGTGCCGGCGATGTCGGGATCATCGTAGATAATGGCCATCGCTTTAAAGAATTCAGACACCGATGACAAGGCAGTATGACCTTCGGGAAGGCTAAATGCCCAGGTCTGGGAATCTCCCTGTAAGAGAGTCCTAATCAGAGTAACCCTCTGTGCCTCTGAACCGGACGACACAGGTTTTATCTGGAAATATGCTAAACAGCGATTTCTAAAGTTACTAAAGTCGGCCCGTGAGCCAGAAAATTTTTCCGGAAGGGGCATCTTGGGCTCGACTGTGTGAGGGGAAGGTTGAACCACTGGTGGAGACAGGGCATTAATTCTCTCTGTAAGCTGGGAGATCTGAGCTTGCTGTAAGGTCACAGTTTTGGACAGTTCTCCAATAGTGGCTGACAGCATATTCAATTGTTCCACCAGACCTTCCATATTCATAATATGGTCTGCAGTACTGTAACAATGTGTGGTGTTTGGTGCACACTCAGAGTATTCAGATTGTTGGTGATCCGCAGTATCACCAATAATGCTGATATATCCGATTATGTGGCGATCTGCGGAATCTCCAATAATGCGGATATTTATTTGTAACTCTGGATACCGGGTATAACAACAGTGGAAAACCCACCACACTGATATCTTTAAGAGGACTGGGTACCTCTAAAAGAGAAACGCAGTGTGTGCGATTCTGCGACTAGATGACGTAACGCTAGAATCGCGTTCCCCAGCAGCAATGATATACTGGGGAACCACTGAGACCTCCGCAAGGAGGGATTCAGCAGAATAAACCCTTTAGTGGGAGAACCACTAAAGGGGGCAAAGTCAGAAATCTAGCCAAAGTCAGTAACGGACATCAGATAGGCGGAGGTACAAAGTCAGAAAGCCGAACTCGTAGTGAAATAGACAAGCAGAGGTTCGGCAACGGGAGATCAGAAAATGGCACAGATAACAATAGTGCTTGCGAATATATTGGCAAAACCAATATATGTCGCAGATCAGGAAAATAACAAATCTGACTGTTGTGGGCTAGTTACGGCAAGCCGCACTTGGCCCACGATGGTACTGACTGTCAGATCACTATCTGGCTGACTATTAGATCAACTGACTGGCTGACTATAACAGAGATCAGGTTACATACAAATATACAATAATCAGGAAAACAACAAAGACTGACTGATGAGAGACAGGAGCCTTGCTCCAGCTAGGACTGTCTCTCTCGGATCTAGCTAAGGTCTGAGGGCTATCACAAAGTAACGCTTACTGCAGACAACTTGCAACTGACAGAATGCCTGCTTTTATACTGTGCTGGGCTCAACCAGCCCGCCCAGCCAATCACAACACAGTTCAAGGACCTTGCAGCACAGCTCAAGGACCTTACTGAGGTCAGCTGACCAGCTGGTCAGCTGACTCTCCTTCTAAGAGTATAAAAGGCTTTATTGCACACGCGCGCAGCCCCTACGGGGTCCAGACTGGATTGAGGATAGCGTTGGTGTGTGGCAGGCCCTGAGGCCTGTGAGGGAAGAACCGGACCACAGCCTCGACGTAAAGTACGCCGAGAGGCCTGTGACCAAACGGTGAATCGCAACGCCGATGCGGATGTTTCTCCGCGTTCCGCATGCGACCATGTGGTGGATGGTGCCGCTGATGCGGACGCGGCCAAACCTCCGCGTTCCGCTTGCTGAATGCGGTCAGGCCGCCGTCTTATTACAGCTGGGAAATGTAGCCTGTCCCCTATTATTCCTCCCACTTTGAGAGTTACATGGGTATTCCTGATTGACCCGCCCACTAGTTAAATCTACTGAGAGCAGAAAGTGAGTTGCACTACAGTTGCCAATCACTTATGACTCATGAAAAAGCATTGTATCCACCACTTTGCTTCTGCGCACTGTTTATGTTCACTTATCAACCTGCTATAAGGATTTCAGGTTAGTTTGTCTTTAATTTCCTGTTTTTATTATTAGCCCAAAACTGAGAGACCTTATTTATTCATTTTTTCCTTGCTGTTCATGCCTAGTTTACATTCTAGCAATAGAAACAGTTTTACCTTGTATATTAGTTCTGTGTGTTCCTTTGTTATTATTAATATTTATTGTATGTATAAAGCGCCAACATATTACGCAGCGCTGCACAATAGATAAATGGGTTAACATACAAGGAACTCACAGCAAAACAACATCATGCAAATAATTTGATAACAGTAGTTCAGTGTCTTTGTTCAAAATAGAGACCATTCTAGTCCACAAGAGGGGTGACGGACAGTAAGATTGCATAATCAAGCTGGAAGCACTAGGGGGTAGGGCCCTACCAGAGGCTTACAATTTAAAGGGTGGGGGAAGAGACAATAGGTGTGTCTGTTGAGAAGGTGCTCAGCAGAATTATGGTACTGATGTAGGGGAGTAGGCAAGCATGGAAAGGTGAGTCTTGAAGGCTTGTTTGAAGGTGTTAAAGGTGTGGCGCATCTGATGGCTGGTGGTAGTGAGTTCCAGAGAGTGGGGGCTGCCCTGGTGAAGTTCTGCAATCGTGCATGGGAGTGGGATATGCGGGATGCAAACAGGCATAGGTGGTTGGAGGATTGGAGGGGGAGGGCTGGTATGTGCTTGTGGACAAAATCGGAGATGTAGGTTGGGCAGGTCCTGTGTGCCAATTTGTAGGCCAAGAACAGTTGATCCTGAAGCAGATGGGGAGCCAGTGGAGGGCTTTACAGAGCGGAGTTGTAGAGGCGATGAGAAGAGTTGATCATTCTAGTTGCCGCATTCATTACCAATTGAAGGGGAACAATACAGTTAGAGGGGAGGTCTGAAAAAAAGGGAATTGCTATAGCCCAGGCGGGAGATGACAAGGGCATGGATGAGGAGTTTGATGGTGTCAGAGACAGGTAGGGGTGGATACTGCAAATGTTGTGGAAGTGGAAGTTGAAGGATCGGGTAATACTTTGGATGTGAAGAGGAGAGCAGAGTCCAGGGTAACACCTAGTCAGCGGGCTTGAGAGGTGAAGCGGATGGTAGTGTTGTCGATCATAATATATCTGGGAGCGGTGCAGTTGTGCATGGAGGGAATATTAAAAGCTCAGTCTTGTCCTAATTAAGCTTCAGGAACCTGGGGCTTGAAGGTATATCAGGGTGTCGTCGGCATACAGGTGATAGTTGAAGCCCATGGAGGAGATGATTTTACCAATCGAGGCAGAAGGAATCGTTCCTTCAGAGGAAAGCTCTCCAGATCCTCAAACTGTCATACCAGAATATGAATTGGTTCCCCTTTTCATAATATTATTATACTTTCTAGAATTCTGCTTCTCTTGATTCAATGTGTTAACCTAAACACCTCACCATCATATCTAAGATCTTTCAACCTTCTGCCCTAACATCTAACTCGCCGACAAATTGGATGGAAGTATTGTATGCTAGTAGATTAATCAAAAGAAAATGTATGCGTGCTCAACATCAAGCTTAACCCTTTCAAGTCTGGCTGTGCAAATCTGGCTAAAATGGCTTACCATGAGACATGCTCATGCAGAAATGCATCTGCTTTCGCATGCCAAACTTTGCAGGGTCAAAAACCAATACCGCGAAGTGGTTGCCCTGCGGGAATTAGTTCATGCTTTATAGCACTATCCAGGAGCACCACGGGGAGGCTTCCCAATGCCCCCATACAACCGGGGGGGGCTGCGGGGCCCCAGGCTCTCTCACTGCCTAGGGACCACAGTGACACCCCGGAGGTGGAGGCTGGGCGAAGCAGACGACCCCCCCCCCAAGCGTGGCCAGCGCCAGGGGGGGGGGGGGCATCCGCACCCACCTCCCAAAAATTTAAAACCAGGCACTTACCTTAACGTCCATTGCGTTCTGCTACTGCGCATCGACTCGGGGCACTGCATGGGAAAGGAGTGACGCATGGGTCACCCCGAGCTGTGAAGCTCAGGGCTGGCTCACACACATCTCTCCAGAAGGGGGGGGGGAGGACAGGCACAGACAGCCCACTACTGGAGCAAGCTGTCCACCACCTGCCTCCAAAGGCAAGTGGTGAGTGGCTTGTTTTAGGAGGTGAGAGCCCTGGAGCAGGCTATTTGCGCCTGTCCTCCCCTTATGTGTCGCGCCCAGGTCATGCGCATATAGCAGAACGCAATGGACGTTAAGGTAAGTGCCTGTTTTTAATCTTGGGAGGTGTGTGCAGGCGGCTCTTCCTGGCGCTGGCCACGCTGGGGAGATCGCCTGCACCCCCAGCCTCCACCTCCGAGGTGCCGCTGTGTGGGTTCCAGGCGGTGAGAGAGCCTGGGACCCCCGCGGCCCCCCGGTTGTATGGGGGCAATGGGAAGCCTCCTCGTGGAGCCCCTGGATAGTGCTGTATAGCATGAACTAATTCCCGCAGGGCGATTGTTTTGCGGTTTTTGGTTTTTGACCCTGCATATTTAGGCATGCGAAAGCAAATGCATATTTGCATGAGCAATGTCTCGTGATTAGCCAATAGGCCAAGTTTGCAAAGCCAGATTTGTCAGGTTCACTTGGTTGATGCACACATTTTCTCTCTGTTGTAATTAGCATTGTATGCTAGTAGAACCACCTCCAATCCCTTCCAGAATAATATAATATATGTATTCACCAAAAACAAAGGCATTGGAGATACTGTACACCATATGAAGGGCTCATCTCCATTCCTCAGTATAACATCATAGCACCAACAAATGAGGAGGAGATACTGTTCACCATATGAGAGGCCCATCTCCATTCCTCAATATAACATCATAGTACCAACAAATGGGGAGGAGATACTGTACACCATATGAAGGACTCATCTCCATTCCTCAGTATAACATCATAGCACCAACAAATGAGGAGGAGATATTGTACACCATATGAAGGGCTCATCTCCATTCCTCAGTATAACATCATAGCACCAACAAATGAGGAGGAGATACTGTACACCATATGAGAGGCCCATCTCCATTCCTCAATATAACATCATAGTACCAACAAATGAGAGGAGATACTGTTCACCATATGAGAGGCCCATCTCCATTCCTCAATATAACATCATAGTACCAACAAATGAGAGGAGATACTGTACACCATATGAAAGGCCCATCTCCATTCCTCAGTATAACATCATAGCACCAACAAATGAGGAGGAGATACTGTACACCATATGAAAGGCCCATCTCCATTCCTCAGTATAACATCATAGTACCAACAAATGAGAGGAGATACTGTACACCATATGAAAGGCCCATCTCCATTCCTCAGTATTACATCATAGTACCAACAAATGAGGAGGAGATACTGTACATCATATGAAAGGTCCATCTCCATTCCTCAGTATTACATCATAGTACCAACAAATGAGGGGGAGATTCTGTACACCATATGAAAGGTCCATCTCCATTCCTCAGTATAACATCATAGTACCAACAAATGAGGAGGAGATACTGTACACCATATGAAAGGCCCATCTCCATTCCTCAGTATAACATCATATTACCAACAAATGAGAGGAGATACTGTACACCATATGATAGGCCCATCTCCATTCCTCAGTATAACATCATAGTACCAACAAATGAGGAGGAGATATTGTACTCCATATGAAAGGCCCATCTCCATTCCTCAGTATAACATCATAGTACCAACAAATGAGAGGAGATACTGTACACCATATGAAAGGCCCATCTCCATTCCTCAGTATAACATCATAGTACCAACAAATGAGGAGGAGATACTGTACACCATATGAAAGGCCCATCTCCATTCCTCAGTATAACATCATAGTACCAACAAATGAGGAGGAGATACTGTACACCATATGAAAGGCACATCTCCATTCCTCAGTATAACATCATAGCACCAACAAATGAGAGGAGATACTGTACACCATATGAAAGGGCCATTTTTTTGTTTTGCAAGGAATTGTACTTTTTTTTTTTTTTTTTTTTTTGCTTCTGCTTTTGTATTGATGTTATCCATGTTCCATGTCAAAGTTCGGTCAACAAATTAACTGATAGAGAAGCAAACTTGAATCCTAACTGTAAAAATAGAAAACTGTAATTTTAATATTTTTCCCCAACAGATGGGCAGTATTTTGGGAACCCTTTTGAGGAACATCTTATCCCCCCTCCAGATGATGCTGCAGAAGAAAATGGCGTCACACAATGTTCTCCAGGAGGAAACCCCATTACTGGAAATACACATCACGGGGGTCACAGTGCGACTAGAGCAACACATCCCTGTAATCCCGGGGAATCTCCTGATAAACCAGACACTATTACTACAAGCGTAAACTCAACAATTCACACTGAGGGCAAATCAAATAGTCACAGCGCTGAGCGGCTTTTTTCATGTTCAGAGTGTGGGAAAGGGTTTACTCGCAAAGCTGACCTTGTTAGTCATCAGAAAACTCATACTGGTGAGCAACCATTTACATGTTCAGAGTGTGGGAAATCTTTTACACAGAGTCGAAACCTTCAGCGTCATCAGAGATGTCATACTGATGAACAGACTTTTTCATGTTCAGAGTGTGAAAAGTCTTTTAAACGGAAGGAAAGCCTTCAGATACATCAGAGATGTCACACTGGTGAGCTTCCTTTTTCATGTTCTGAGTGCGGAAAATCTTTTAAACGGAAGGGAAGCCTTCAGATACATCAAAGATGTCACACTGGTGAGCGGCCTTTTCCATGTTCTGAGTGTGGGAAATCTTTTAAACAGAGGCAAAACCTTCAGCTACATCAGAGATGTCACACTGGTGAGCGGCCTTTTTTGTGTTCAGAGTGTGGGCAATCTTTCAAACATAAGCAAATTCTTCAAAATCATCAGAGATGTCATACTGACCAACGGCCTTTTTCCTGTTCAGAGTGTGGGGAATCTTTTAAACGGAAGGGAAGTCTTCAAATACATCAGAGATGCCACACTGGTGAGCGGCCTTTTGCATGTTCAGAATGTGGGAAATCTTTTAAACATAAACAAAGCCTTCAGCTGCATCAGAGATGTCACACTCTTTAGCAACCTTATGCACATTCAGAGTGTGGGAAATCTATTGTGAAGTCAGACCCTCATAGACACCAGACATGTCACAAAGACAAGCCTCGTTTTCCGTGTTATTGGTGACAGATAATTACACAAAGATGGGTGTGACGCTTGCACCTCTGACTCTCTAGCTGTGTATGGGTGACTATGATTTCCCGGATTTCTGATTCTGCTCTCGGTTGGTAGATCTGGCATTGTTGCTTTTCTACTTGCTGCGGATGTCACAAAGGCCCATCCTGGATAACCACAAACTTTTACATTTACATTCTGCTGTTGTTAAAGAATTGCTATAAACTTCCTTATATACTAAGGACATTTCTGTATTATAATATTAGATATGTCCACTGAGAGCTTCCAGTACTGTCACTGAGCTTAATTTCCACCTTACAGCTACATCTGCAGCACTCTGTTTGGACTCCTTTGTAATTGCTTCAGGTGACAGTTCACTTGTGATTGGTGTATGAATAAGCTGCTGTGATCTCTCCCAAGTGGCAAGTTCTGTCCCATGGAGAGAGGATGGGGGACTGTGAGGCAGAAGAGACCTGATTAAGCTCACTCCAACATCTACAAGAGTGGTCAGCCCAGCCAAGCGTCCAACTTACCAGATCAGATAGGGGTGGCCAGGTCACAAGGGTAATTATTATTTTGTATTTTTGCTGGTCCGTTGCATAACCCCCCCCCCCCCCCCCCGGGTCCTCCAGCCCCAGTATATGCGAAGTATCAGTGCAGTGATAACCATACTTATTTCACCTCCTGGGCTCCAGTGATGTGCAGACATCCTCACCACTTACTCCACCTCCTGGTATTCTTCCTGCAGATCACGTGATTACACACGACATGAGGAGATTGAGAGGGGCAGAGAATAAGAGGTGAGCGAGAGTTGAGTTAATCATGGCTACCACTGCATCCATACTCTACATGTACTTGAGCTGGTGTTTTCAGGACGGGGGGGCCACTAACCCACCAGGGATGCTATATCAGTGGCAAGAAAGGAGTAGACAACCAGGGAAGCTACATTGTGGAGGAAGGGGGGTATTAGACACCAGGGAACTGTAAAGGGGAGGGAGGGGGCAACTGATAACAGGAAACAGTATTGGGGATGGAAGGGGCACACAAGACCTCAGGAAACTGTATAGGGTAGGGAGGAAGCCACTAGACACTGGGGAACTATATAGGGGAGTGAGCAGGGCAACTAAACATCAGGGAATTGTATAGAGAAGGGAGGGAACTATTATACATCAGGGAACTGTATATGAGAGGGAAGGGACAGACTAGACACCAGAAAATTATAGGGAAGGGTGGGGGGTATACAGAACTTTCATTGAAGCCCTTTTAGAATATACTGTAAATCCCCTTCCATGAACCAATGAGAGCAAGTTCTAAATATAAACCTTTCCATGTCCCTTTGGGCGCAAAGCTCAGTCACAGATACTAAGGGCAGTTGGCAGAGCAGTGCTAGGGAAGTATCCACTAGACTACTGAGTTCGATTCTTGTCTCTCTCTGTTCAGTAAGCCCACACCTATTCAGTAAGGAGGTCTTGGGCAAGACTCCCTAACAATGCTACTGCCTACTGAGTGCATCCCTAGTGGCTGCAGCTCTGGTGCTTCGAGTTTGTCAGGAGAAAAGCGCAATATAAATGTTCTGTGTCTTGTCTAATAATAGGCATTTCCATGAGATCCTGTGGATATTCCCAACCTTCCCAGATCAGTCCCTGGTGATGTAAAGATTGGTGTCAACACGCAGAGAGAGAATCTGACTATTGGTGATCTGCAGAATCACCAGCAATGCAGACATACACCAGATTATGGATGATCTGCAGAATCACCAACAATCCTGGTATGTCTAACCTCTGGACACCTGAGATATGAGTGTTTGGTGTAACAATAGCACTTTGAGTGAGAACCACCAGAGGAGCTGGAGGTTAGAAGAAGAAGGGAATTCACCCCAGACTGTGGGTGAATCCCTAAAGGCTCCCTAGGAGAAGGGCCTAGGCTTGGTTGCAGGATGCCCTGCTGCTAAAATGAACAGACTTGCCCTAACTGGATGTGAGATCCTAGCTCTCAACACCCTAGAGGCGGGCCAAGGTTGATACAAGTACACAGTGCTAGTCTTGGGTGTGAGGTCTGTAGTGTCAACACCCTGGAACTAGTCTATAGCATAGCATAGCATTGACACAGTATCCTAGGCTTGGGTGTGAGGTCCGTAGTCACAACACCCTGGAACTAGTCTATAGCATAGCATAGCATTGACACAGTATCCTAGGCTTGGGTGTGAGATCCGTAGTCACAACACCCTGGAACTAGTCTATAGCATAACATAGCATTGACACAGTATCCTAGGCTTTGGTGTGAGGTCTGTAGTCACAACACCCCGGAACCAGTCTATAGCACAACATAGCATTGTCACAGTATCCTAGGCTTGGGTGTGAGGTCCGTAGTCACAACACCCCGGAACTAGTCTATAACATAACATTGCGAGAATAATCTAGCTCAGTGTGAATTCCCAGGTCCCCCTGGTTCTAACACACTGTGGGATCTGACTGAGGTCTGTGTGCCAACACGTAAAGCATTCGCAACGGCAGACAACATGAGACTGAGGGACGAGTGGTTATATAGTGCAGCGCTGATCAGCACCGCCCAGTCCCCTCCAGCCAATCCGCATACATCCTGGGATCAGCTGACCAAGGGAGTCAGCTGATCCCTCTCTGCTTCCCATAAAGCTTCTGTCTTTCCGCGCGCGCGCGTGTGTATTTCTCAGCCTATGTGCACAGGAAGGCTGTACCACATCAGACACATGTCGCCGCGCATAAACCGCCGGACTGGACGCGGAAGTAGCCGCCACGCCGTCAGAGCATGCGGCGGCTACTCCGCAATCCTTCACAGGTGACCTTTAGGTTAGCCATTTAACAACCTTGTACCCTAGACAAGCTGCTTTCACCTAAAAACCAGTGAAACTAGTGAAGCTTGAGATTTGTTGTATTTTTGGACATTCCTTGTACAGTATTTACCTGTACTGAACATATTTCCCATATTGGGGACTTTTTCTCTGTGTTGCAGAGTAAGATCTATATTTGTTCATTGAAAAATGATTAATAAAACTCTTGATGAAACTAAACAATGATGTGCGGTCTTTAATTATTATTTATATAGCACCAACATCTTCCGCAGTGCTGTACAGAGTATATTGTCTTGTCACCTATCGTCCCTCAGAGGAGCTCACTATTTAATCCCTACCATAGTCCTATGTCTATGTTTGTATTGTGTAGTGCAAGTATCATAGTCTAGGGCCAATTTTAGGGGGAAGCCAATTAACTTATCTGTATGTTTTTTGGATGCGCTGCAGACATTTCTCCAGCAATGTAATCTGCATCTGTTTTTCTGTAAATATTTCCTTCTGCTGTTCATGTGTAATTTCTGTATTCTTCCTTCTGTGTAATTTCTGTGTAATTTCTTCTTTCTTCTGTGTGGCTTGGAGACCACTGCCCCTCCCCCATCACCACATTTCATTGTCTCGCCAAATAAGGCCCAATATTTGCAGCAGACCTGATAATAAAGTAACTAAGTGTGTATTGTTAATAACAGATTGCCATTCCTCAGATGGAACACTTGCTAGGTCTCCTGTGTAGTGAATGGAATATAGAGATGACATGATTGTCAGCCCATCACATGCTGTTGTCACTTCCATGATACACAAGGTGTCACTGCTTTGGGTAGCAGAGTTGTTATACCGGCTGTACTCAGCAATGGGCACTGATGTGCTGTGTGTGGCTCTCAGGGACTCCTCTGCTGACATCTCTCCGCTCCTGCCTCAGTCTCTGGTGACATTTGTGTGACAGCCTCTTGTCAGGCCACCGCTGGCGTAGCAATAGGGGATGCAGAGGCTGCATGAGCAAACCACATAGATTCCTAATGCAAGCCACAGAGGCCTCTCCACTGTCACCGCTTTACCTTCATAGTAACGTTTGTCAGTCAGCGACATATCAGTGTAGGAGATGTGAGTAAGGTTTAGTCTCACAAACACGTTTTGTATAGAAATCCCTGTATACATACATGTAGATCTGTACATGAGTTGTGAAAGAGGGAAAATGAAAAAGATAGAGGGATTCGTTTTCCATACATGTTCTGTCTCTTCCATAGTGTTCTGAGGGTAGTTCCAGGTGTAATGTGGATATGGAATAACTGTAGTTAATTGTATGACAAATGAGGGGAGTGCATCACATTGAAGGCTGCAGTTTGCATATTCTCCACAAGATGGCGGTGTCGGACTCCGGAATATCCGGGTTAAATGAGTGAGGAAGTCAGAGGAAGCACAGAGGAGACGTTGCTGCTGCTAGAAGACGAGGTAATATTTATTAGATATTGTTTATTCCGCAGCACCTATTGGAGTGCAACGAGGCCAGTTTCTGGGGGAGCCGACTACCAAATCTCACTGACCATCCCTATTTATACTGGATATGACAACCTCCCCCTCTTCATCACCAACACTCATCCATACAACCACACTTGTTATGGATTTAACAGTGGGCTTCTGGCAATACATAAGATTCACCTCTATGCTGTAATACAATCAATTCATAATACACAATTCGGGCTCTAAGCCACCACAAGCAGCTTTTTCTAAGCACTAGTGATTTAAAAAGCTCTTGTTAATGCAATGCTATGGGGTATTTTTTATTAAATCACATCGCTCAAGTGGGATCACACCCATAGCATTACATTAGCATGAGCTTTCCAACTCACAAGCACTTAGAAATGCAAAGTGCAAGTTGCAAGTTGCAGAGCTAGGCTGTTAAAGTGTACCGGAGGCGACAGGTGAGATGATGAGAGAAACGTGTATGTACAGTACAAAACATATTAACAACCAGGTTGTTTTACTTGTTAATTTCTAGGCATGGAAGTGACAGCTTCTGTCCTGTCGGTACTTGTCTGGAATGTAGTAAACATTGTTAAGCAAATTACAGCCATAAAGTTTTCCTGGCAGAATACAACTTCTGAGGGCAGGGAGAGATAAAATGCATGAACTATTGACCTTTTTCTAACTAGGGGACACTTAAAGCCATTGGGAATAACATTTTTTTTTGTTCAAAAAAAATAACATGGATGGCTTTTAAATTAAAAATATTTTTACCTTCTGTTAATTTTGCCGCTCCCCCGCCCCTAGATCGGTAAATATTGCCCTAAATCCGTGCTTTATAAATCCAAGATGGCTGCCAACCTTTGCTTTATCTTCCGGGTTGGCAGCCTCTTCCTTCCAAATATCTCTCACTCTCAAGCGCACATAAAACAGCGCGAGAGTATGAGATGTTCGGGTACGCGGCCATGAGCACGTGTGCGCGCACGTGTATAGAACAGCGCGCACGCACGCATTATGTGGTGACTGGCTGCATTCGTGACTGTGCACAGGCAAAAGTAGTGAGTCACGCATGAAGACCTGCCCGCAGCACTGTTCACTCGTGTAGTGAGAGCGGGCGAGCCGCGCATCAGCGGGAGCGCAACTGAGAGGGCGGAGAAAGGGGAGGAGATAGGTGCGCATGACGGAGGAGTGACAGAGCAGGGAAATGAAGCTCTGCCTCCTCTCTCCTGCTAAAGTATTCGACCGAACTGGTCAAAAAATAAAAACGGCGATTTTGGGGGCCAGCCTGCAGTAAGACCAACAAAATTAAGACAGAACTTTAGAGGACAATGAGGTAAGTAGTCCTCTATAGAAAAATAAAAAAAATAAAACAGTTCCCATTGACTTTAATAGGCTGCCACTGATTAGAGACAGTAAAACATCCAACCTACTTTGTAAATGTTTTAATATAAAATAAAACGCTGGGATACTTCAAAAAAAGCCATTTTTAGGAGTAGGAGGATAAATAAAATTGTTTATCTCATCAGTTTATTTTCACCTCGGGTTCACTTTAAAGTGTACCTGTAGTGAAAAAAGTGCCCCAAAGGGATACTTACCTAGGTGGAGGGAAGCCTCTGGATCATCCAGGAAATTCCCCATCGATCTGGTGGGAAAATTGCATGGTGTGTAGCAGGGCTGGATTTCTGGAAAGGCCACAAAGGCGCCTTTAACCTTCCTGGCGGTAAGCCCGAGCTGAGCTCGGGCTATGCCACGCAGGAGGATTTCTCAGGCCCTGCTAGGCCGATCTGAATAATTTTTTTTTTCAACACGTAGCTAGCACTTTGCAGCGTGTGCCCTCCTATCGCCGCCGCCGCTCCGCGCCGATTAGCCGCCGATCGCCGGACCGCCTCCCCCCTCCAGACCCTGTGCGCTGCCTGGCCAATCAGTGCATGGCAGCACTGAGGGGTGGATCGGGACTCCCAATGACGTTGGTGACGTCATCCTGTCCGTCGCCATGGTGACGGGGGAAGCCCTCCAGGAAATCCCGTTCTTTGAACGGGATTTCTTGATTGGAGATCGCTGGAGGTGATCGTAGCGTGTGGGGGGATGCCGCTGCACAGCGGCTATCATGTAGCGAGCCCTGGACTGCCAGGAGGGTTAACCGATTATTGTAGTATTTTTTTATTACCAGAAATTTAGAATGGAGAGTATTTATTCAATTCAGTCTCTGCTTCATGGAGAGGAACACTTGGCGACCATGGACCTCAATGATGCGTAATTGTATATCCCTCAGGAGCACCAGAAGTTCCTAAGGTTAGCAGTAAAGTCGTGCACAGGGACCCAACATTACCAGTTCCAGGCCCTGCCATGCAGCATTGCAGCAGCACTCTGTATCTTAGCAGAGGTGATTAAGGCGTCAATTCACCAGAGAGGATTTACCAAGAGAAAAAAGGTAGGCAGTTTATCTCATGAGGTATTTTAACACTCTGGAGTCAATTCACCAGTGTGAGAGGACAGAGAGAAAAGTGTTCGATAGCAGGGGATAATGGAGAGATATGCATGAGGAAAGTGTGAGAAAGCAGAGAGTTAGGTAGTCGGTATTAATGATTTACATGGGATACTTTTCTTCTCTGTAAGCTTGAAAGTGAAGCATTGTGGGTAGGAGGCGTAGTTTTACCACTACGTGACCAGAGTATTCCTGCCTTTTACTGCCGGATCATATCATAAATCATATCACGAGTCTGAACTTCTTCACCACCTGTCTCAGTAAAATTATCAAGAACTGTTCTCTCACGAAAAATACGAGGGGCAATTAAACAGACCCTCCTCCTGCGCCTTCGTCTCCTCATAATAGAAGCAAGCTCTAAGGCTTAGTGCACACCAGAGCGGTTCGGCTGCGTTTTGCGATCCGCTTGCGGCTGCGGATACGCTTGGGTAATGTATTTCAATGGGCTGGTGCACACCAGAGCGGGAGGCGTTTTTCAGAAACGCATACTCCCGGGCTGCTGCAGATTTTGGATTGCGGAGGCGTTTCTGCCTCAATGTTAAGTATAGGAAAAACGCAAACCGCTCTTAAAAACGGCACTTCAGAGCGGTTTGCCAGGCGGTTTTTGTTACAGTAGCTGTTCAGTAACAGCTTTACTGTAACAATACATGAAATCTACTACACCAAAAACGCTTCACAAAACTGCAAAATGCTAGCTGAAACGCTACAGAAAAATAAGAAAAAGCGTTTCAAAATCTGCTTGCATTTTGCGGATCTGCTAGCGGTTTTTGGTGTGCACCAGGCCTAACAGAGTAAGCTCAAAAGGCTCCATCTTCCACAACAGCAGCTGCTGTGTGAAAACCACGATATCTCCAGGTTCATTCAGGGGATAAAGAGATGAAAAAATAACGAATGGCCACACCCCCTTTCTTCCCTGGTGAATTGTGATTTGGAGAAAAACTAACTACTATCACTTATTTATCTCATACTTATCTCACATTTATCTCTTGCATTTCTCTCTGTCGATATTTTCCCCTATACTTCTGGAGAATTGCTATTTGGAGATATCACAGGAGGTAAATTACCTCCCAAGAGATAAATAGGTTGGTAACCTCTGGTGAATTGACGCCAAAGTCACTAACATCGCAGGGAGTTGGAATCTTTCCCTACTTAGACATCCTGCTAATTTATGCACAGACAGAGGAATAAGTTCAGGCTTTCAGGAATCTGGCATGAAATGTATTGATGCAGGTGGGTTGGTCAATAAATATTTTGTTTTACCAGGGCTCCTCTTTCCTTCGTTGTTCTAAGTGTACCGCTGTACAGACCCTGTCCAAGGGGTGGTGACGTCCCACTAGTGGAGTCCCAATTCCTTTTTACTAAGAGAGCGACCATCACTCTGGTTCTGGCTAGGACCGCCCCGAGTGAAGTCGGGTTTGTTGTCTCCACCTGCTACCTGTGGTTGGTTGCCCCCAGCAACCTCCCCTTGTGAGTCGTGCCTTTTACTTACCTACATCAATTGTGTGTTTTTGCCATATTGCACTACTGGGCTCCCGTTTTCTGTCTCCTGTACCTTTTCCTACAGGGTGCTGTGCCATCCCTACATTTACCGCTGGTCAATAAATCATTCAAAGTCCGCATTGTTACCAAATCACATATCAACATTTCAGGGATTTTTCTGACAGAAAGCAAAATCCAAAAGTTGCAGGATGGAATCCATGAGCTGTGCATAGCTCAGCAGAGCTCCCTAAGAATGATCCTGAAGGTCCTGAGGTTTTTCACAGCTTAATTCCCAGCAGAAAAATGGGCACAATTGCACCGTCAACCATTACAAACTTGGTTGTTGCAAGTATGGGACAAGTCCTAAGCAACGCTGGACTCTTTCACGTTCCTACCAGAGACGGTGAGAGAATCTCTAAAATGGTGAGTAAAGTGTGGAGTCAGGAAGAACCAGTAAAGATTTACACAGACGCCAGCGCCTGGGACTGGGCGGCAGAGTTGCTGCTGGCAGATGGTCAGCAGCTCTCAGGTCCAGGTCATCCAACTTCAGGGAGTTGACAGCTGTACAGGAAAGTCTTCTAGGTCTTCAGAATGTAATTCTAGGCAGTCACGTCCTGATTTTTTTCATAGAATGCCACATCGGTGGCCTACCTCAACAAGCAGAGAGGAACCAGGTCCCCAATGTTGAGGTCTCTGTGCATAGCAGTCTTATCTTGGGGCAGAAACAAAGATTCAGCAGTTCATGTTAAGGGCACATTAAATTGGTAGGCGGATTATTTAAGCCGCCACACACTGGATCAAGCAGAATGGGAATTTTATCCTGAGCTCTTCAGTCTGTTAACGTCCCTGGTGGTACGCAGTTTCAGAAGCTATGTCCGATTTTTTTTTTTTTAAATAAAATGTGCTTTTTATGTTGTAGCTAGCATTTCGCTAGCTAACTATGTCCCCTAAGCCGCACCGCACCTAACTAAACCCCCCGCTGCCGCTGGCAATATTTACCCCCTCCGCAATCCCACGAGAGCCGCTACTTCACCATTCAGCTTCACTCGTCGCTATGGCGATGATCGGACATGACATCTGACTGACTGTGGCAGTGAGGGCTGACAGGCAGCGCTGTTTGAGTGGAGTGCTATAAAGAAACTCATTGGTTGTGCTGAAAAACTATGGAAAAAGTTCACAG
This sequence comes from Hyperolius riggenbachi, assembly GCF_040937935.1. NCBI lineage: Eukaryota > Metazoa > Chordata > Amphibia > Anura > Hyperoliidae > Hyperolius > Hyperolius riggenbachi. The sequence continues at coordinate 250,692,738 of NC_090655.1, read as the reverse complement.
GCAATTAGGAGTATGAGTGGATATGCCTCAGTTGCCTGAGGAAAGGAGGATCTGACCTTCTGAAACGCGCGTAGTATATTAAAACCTTTTATCATTACACGGCAGCCGCATATCTTTCTCACATGCATGCTACACAGCATATCCACTCATACTCCTAATTGCCTGTGAGCTTTTTCTAGATTCGAGCGCACAGACCAGGGAGATATTAACAGAGGAATACCAGTGGATCCTTATTTTATTTACCACCAAGGAGGTTCAGCTGAATTGCCAAGCCCAGTCCCCGGCTAGAGGGACAAAAGCCCTGCTGCTGGACAAACCTATATGGACTTGCCAGCTGCTACACAAGGTAAGATTATTCCAGCTTTACTTGATCTGTTATATACTGCTCCCTGAGTGCGCTCAATTTTCTGTCTTGCATTCCTCTGAATTTTCTGCCTCAGGTGTTTTGGAAGGTCCAGAGGGAGAGGACCTGATCAGAGCTCCTGTGTGGCCTAAGAGGTCGGGGTTTGTGTATCTTAAACGTTTGGCAGAGCAGCCCCCATTTGTTCTTCCACCAGACACAGGATCTACTTATGCAGGACCCTCTACTTCATCCCAATCCAAGGTTACTCAAGATAGCAGATTGGATCCTGAAATGATGATTCTGAAGGGAAAGGGTCTTTCTGACAGGGTCATTAATATGCTCATAGCCTTTCCTAACCCAGATTTACAGGAAGGTGTGAAAGGTCTACAGTTGTTGGAGTTACATTTTAGAGTTTTTTTCAGGACGGGCTACAAAATGTCTCTTGTTAAATACTCCTAAATTACAGTGCTTACCCCTCTGGATTTTGCTGGAGAGACCTTTAGCAAAATAGGGTTTGATTAAGGATTTCTTTAATGTGGTTAGCAGGATTACACCACCTAAATAGAAAATATGCCCTCAGTGGGACTTATCGCTGGTTCCAATGCGTTATCAAGAGAACCTTCTGAACCGATTTCAGACATGGAGAAGAAAGGTTTGATTCTGAAGCTGGTATTGCTGATTGCGATTATGTCAGTTAGAAGGTTGGATGATTTTCAGGCTCTGTCAGTCAAATACCCGTTTAGTCTTTCCTAACAGAATTATTTTCAGGTTTGATCTTCCCAAGGTGGTTCTGGATTTCCACAGGTCTCAGAATATCATCCTACCATTATTCTAGGCTAATCCTTCTTGCAAGAAAGATGAAGCGTTTCACTGTTTAGATGTCAGAAAAGCAATGCCCACTTATCTTGACTGAACTAGAATCCAGGAAAACAGGTCAGCTGTTTGTACTGTTTTCTGGATAGTGTACTGGTTAAGGGCTCTGCCTTTGACATGGGAGATCAGGGTTTGATTCCCGGCTGGGGCCACTACCTATTCAGTAAGAAGTCCTTGGGCAAGACTTCCTAACACTGCAGGTTGGCCCCTTGAGTGGGCCCTTAGTGGCGGCAGCTCTTTGAGTCCAACAGAAGAAAAGCTATACAAATGTTAGTATTATCATTAGGATTATTTATGGAAACAACAGAAGGGGCAGCCTCAGAACAGACAGTAGCCAGATGGGTATACCAGGCGTTAGCGTTAGCATAAGAAGGTTACTCCCCCTGTTCAGGTAAGAGCTCATTCCACACGCTCTTTAGCTACCTCTTGGGCTGAAAGGGCCGGGGACACCGTACAGCAAATCTGCCAGGGAGCAACATGGACAAGTCCATCTACATTTGTGAAACATCACAGAGTGAATATCATGTCTCAACAAGACCTACCATTTGGCAGAAAAGTGTGGTCCCTCCCGCTGTAAGTATTACTTGCTTGTCTTTCCTATGGTGTCCCATATAATGGCTGGAGAAAAGCACCTGTTAGACTTACCGGTGACTGGGTTTCTGCCAGCATATGGGGCACCTCCTATAACCCTTCCCTATCTTGCTCACTTTTCTGGAATGTATGTTGCAGATAGAGAATGTATTTCAGGTCACCGTTTTAGGTGTCTTGGTGTTGGTCGCCCTCTGGTTTTTCTGTGAAATGAGGAGGAGGGGGGGCAGGGCTTTTAGAATGTCCTTGTTTTAGTGTTTCCACAAAAGGACGTGGGACACACCTCTTCTTATGGTGTCCCATATGCTGGCAAGAAACAATGTTACTGCTAAGTAGAACAGGTGCTTAGTTTTTTTTTTATCAAAAAAAAAAAATTACATTTCCTGAATTAATTGATCTGTTGGCCATAGTGAAAAATGATTACACTGTATATACTCAGATATAAGTTGACCCCGTGTATAAGCCGACCCCAATATTTGACCCTTTTAAGCTGGAATTTTTTAATTACTCAAGTATAAGTCTAGTCTGTAACTAGCAAAGTTAAGGGCTGCACTTGGGGACCAGAAGGAGTTTACGGTTGCACTTGGGGACCAGGATGAGTTAATGTCTGCACTGCATAAAGTATTGTATCCATTATACCCTCATGGCCTCCAAGTGCAGCCAATAACTCCTCCAGGACCCCACATGCAGCTATTAACCTTTTTTAATCTGTCCTGTCCTCATGCCCCCTATTAGTGTGACTAGTGTCTGTGTCCCCCTTTGAATGTTGCCGGTATGTGTCCTCCTGCTCCCCCTTCATTGAGGCCACCATGTGTCCCCATCACCTTTCAGTGTAGCCCTCTGTGTAGCCTCTTCTGTGTATCCCCTCTGGCTGTGTTGGCACTATGTCCCTCTGGCTGCGTTGTGACTTGGGGCCAGTAGGTTTCCCCTGCTCCCTCTTTCTTGTGGATACTGGCCAGTAATCGTTTAAAGTAGACTTCAACTCTTGCACAGGACAGAAGGAAAAAAGAGCAAAATGCACCCTGTATGTATTTAGAGAGTTTAGCCTGTCTAATTCCCCCTCATCTGTGTCTTGTAATGATCAGTAACAGCTCTATCAACACAAATGTCAGTACTTTAATCAGAATGTTATCACACGTGTCTTTGTGCACAGTAACACAGGAGTACTCCTATGTGATAACCCTTGGCTGTAAGGACTATCACTAGTAGAGTGGCCGTACAGGCAATGTCGGTAACAGGTCGGTCAGAGGCAGTACAAAATCGTTAGACAGAAGCGTGGTGAGAAACAGGCCGGAGTCGGTAACAGATCAGATGAGCAAAAGTACAGAATCAGGAGGCAATATCAGAGTCGGGGTCAGGCCGAGGTCGGCAACAATCAGATTAGCAGAGTACAAAATCGAGAGGCAGAGAGCAGAGTCAAAGGTTCAGGCACATAGTCATACACAGGTAATCAATATACAAGATAATGAAGTTACAATTACAGCTATCAAAATCCTGAGCTATGTGTGAATCCCCGGGGTCCTGCCGTATTAAACACACTGGGAACCGACTAAGGTCTGAGAGCTTAACCGCAAAGTTTCAGCAACAGCAGACAAAGAAGCACTGACAGTTTAGGCCTTAAATACAGACAGAGCATCCACAAGTTCCGCCCAGCAGATTCCAGCCAATCAGTGCCAAAAGTCAGCCCAGCCCTGTCAGCTGACCGGCAGGTCAGCTGACCCTCCTCCTCAAAGCATAAAGATCCTGTCTCCTGGTGCGCGCGAGTGCTGCCCTGCTTTGATGGACTCTGGAAAGGCCTGCTCTGCCTGGCTGGGATGACGCGGCGGAAACTGCGGTGACGTCAGACGCGGAAGCGGCGGCCGCGCCGCTCTCCGCTACAGAGGTAATTCCATCACTCCTAACATGTCTAATCACAAGTTGTAATTTGATCTCTCCCCTGTCACCTGACAAGGCAGATAAGCTCATTTGAAAGCACAGGATGTTAACAATATGTCTGCTTCCATGAAAGCAGGAAGTGATCACACTGCAGATTTACTGCAGAATTTGTATCCGCTGTAAACAAAAATGTTTTTCTTTTAAAGATCATTATGCTATTGCTTATCTTTTTAGAGCAGAGAGGAAGATCTGAGATAAGGTCCGCTTCAAACAATACCCCCTTCCCAGAGCCCCAGCAGGCAGTGTCTCTCTAGTCCTCCCCTCAGTGCTAAATCTCTGGCAACATGCTAAAAAATCCCCCCTCCCTAAAGCACAGCGCATAGGGGGCTCCCTCTCTCTATCTCCCCCTCTGTAATTTTATGCGCTGGAAAGGGGGGGGGGGGAGCAGCTCCTCTTTCTATCCTCTTCCCCGCAGTGCTACAGTAATTTTGGAGTGGAAAACACCCCCCTCCCATCCTCTCTCTTCCCCCATCTGTAATCTAGAAGCCGTCACTTACAGTTCCATTGCTGAACGCTGAATCTTCTGTACTCCCTCCGTTCATGCTGCTCGGTGTCCATTAGTACAGCTCCGGTTAGTACATTAGTACAGCTCTTCATGTGTCATCTGACATTGGGAGTCTGGCTGTACTAATGGACACAGAGCGGCATGAATGGAGGGAGTATAGAGGATTCAGCATTCGGCAATGGAACTGTAAGTGGCGGCTTCCGCTGCGGCTCTCACTGCATTAGATTACACAGAGGAGGGAGGGGAGAGAGAGGTGGTCCCCCTTTGTGCGGTAGTGGGGGGGGGGGAGTTTACAGCACAATCACTACTTCAGAGGGGGAAAGAGAGAGGCATCAACCCAGCTATAAGTGGGTCATTTAGGACTGACTCGAGTATAAGGCAACTTCCCCCCCCCACGCACACACACACCTTTTATACTTTGAGTCAGTCCTAAATTTCTTGACTTATAGTCGAGTATATACGGTATGTATTTTTAGAAAAAAAAACTGAACAGTGAGTGATGGCTGGTTTAATTGTATCAAATAATATGATCAATCAAGAAAATTAATTGAACTTAAAAGATCTAAAGAAAAAAATGGTATGGTGTTTGGCCACCTTTAATTTAGAGGGCGTAAACTGCAAAGCAAGTGGTTTGGGTGCACGACGCTCACCGACGCACGCGAAACTATGCACCCCATAGCAGCAATGTAATGCAGCGGGGGGGGGGGGGGCACGTAAGGGTAGTTCAGGGCCCTGCCAGTTACCACACCCCAAATTACATCTCCCTCCAAGTTGTGACAACCCGGAGAGGGAATAGTATTTAACACCACCGGGGAGTTTTGCAGCAGCAGGGAGAGCCATCAACCCACCGGCGGCAACTGGGGTGGTGCTTGGTAAAAAGCACAGCCGCCTGTGTTACAGAACAAGGCTAAATGGTTAGGACCTTATTATTGTGTAATAAATGTATAAATTGTGTGTGTCATGTATGAAATATTATCTGTAAAAAAAAATTTAGCAGCATGTCCACATGTCTCTGTATGTAAGTTAGTGTGTATTGTAAATAAAGTTAATTTTAGTAGGTGGGTGAAAACAGTGTGGGTGGTCTAATGTTCTAGGGATGTGGACTGCGGGGGAAGGTGTGACTCCATGCCCACAGTGTGGAATGTTGTATCACAAGAAGCAGAAGGTGTGGCACTCCCTATATTCACATAAAAAAACCCTATTGAGGGGTGATATTGTAGGTAAATAAACACTCACCACTGCAGCTTTAACCTCCCGTTAACCAGATATTCAAGGATGTGTGCTCCGGAAGTGGGCAGAAGGAAGAGCAATGTACATAGAGTTGAGCTGAAATTTTCGAAATTTCGCATTACTAAAATTACGCATGCGAAATTTGCGATTACGATGCGAAATTACAGTAGCGTAATTGCCATTAAAATCGTAATTGAAAATACCGTAAGCGTAATTTTCAACGCGAAATTTCGCGTTTCGTTCATGCCGTAATTTCGCATTAAACGCTACCGTAATTTCGCATTAAACCGTAACGCTCCGTATAATATAAAAAAGCCGCCGACTTTAAGGGTTAATAGCAAAGCCCCCTTAAATGCTAAGAGCCTCAAATTTGGAGAATATATTAAGGAGATCAGGAGGAATAAGAGGAAAAATTTTTTTTTCAAAAAGACCTTATAGTTTTTGAGAAAATCGATGTTAAAGTTTCAAAGGAAAAATGTAAACATTTAAAAACCCGCCAACTTTAACGGTTAATAGCAAACCCTGCTTAAAGTTTAGGAACACCAAATTCCCAGGGTATATTAAGGGGATCAGTGGGAATAAGAGGAAAAAAATTTTTTTCAAAAAGACCTTATAGTTTTTGAGAAAATCGATTTTTAAGTTTCAAGGGCGAAAATGTCTTTTAAATGCGGAAAATGTCAGGTTTTTTTGCACAGGTAACAATAGTGTATTATTTTCATAGATTCCCCCAAGTGGGAAGAGTTTTACTTACTTCGTTCTGAGTGTGGGAAATATTAAAAAAAAACGACGTGGGGTCCCCCCTCCCAGACCTCTTTAACCCCTTGTCCCCCATGCAGGCTGGGATAGCCAGAATGCGGAGCACCGGCCGCGTGGGGCTCCGCACCCTGACTATACCAGCCCGCATGGTCCATGGATTGGGGGGTCTCGGAAGGGGAGGGGCAGCCAAGCTTTCCCCTCCCCCTCCGAGCCCTTGTCCAATCCAAGGACAAGGGGCTCTTCTCCACCTCCGATGGGCGGTGGAGGTGGAGGCCGTGATTTCCTGGGGGGGAGGTTCATGGTGGAATCTGGGAGTCCCCTTTAAAAAGGGGTCCCCCAGATGCCCACCCCCCTCCCAGGAGAAATGAGTATAGAGGTACTTGTACCCCTTACCCATTTCCTTTAAGAGTTAAAAGTAAATAAACACACAGACACTTTGAAAAAGTATTTTAATTGAACAAAAAACATAACTACGAAAAAAGTCCTTTAATATTCTTAATTAACCATTAATACTTACCTGTCCCTTTAAATAAATGATCCCTCGAAATAGCCTCGGAAATGTTCTATCAGTTACAATGTAACAAAGTTATTACAATGTAACAACTTTGTTACATTGTAACTACGCCGCACCCGACGTCACTCACCGCCGCCGCCGCCGCCGCGTCTGCACTGACCCGAGAGCTCTGAGCTATAGCTCAGAGCTCTCTAAAGCATCTTTGTATTTTGGCTCCAAGGAGCCCCATTGGTCCTTAGCAGACCAATGGGGTTCCTTCAAATCAGAAGGAACCCCATTGGTCTGCTAAGGACCAATGGGGCTCCTTGGAGCCAAAATACAAAGATGCTTTAGAGAGCTCTGAGCTATAGCTCAGAGCTCTCGGGTCAGTGCAGACGCGGCGGCGGCGGCGGCGGCGGTGAGTGACGTCGGGTGCGGCGTAGTTACAATGTAACAAAGTTGTTACATTGTAATAACTTTGTTACATTGTAACTGATAGAACATTTCCGAGGCTATTTCGAGGGATCATTTATTTAAAGGGACAGGTAAGTATTAATGGTTAATTAAGAATATTAAAGGACTTTTTTCGTGGTTATGTTTTTTGTTCAATTAAAATACTTTTTCAAAGTGTCTGTGTGTTTATTTACTTTTAACTCTTAAAGGAAATGGGTAAGGGGTACAAGTACCTCTATACTCATTTCTCCTGGGAGGGGGGGTGGGCATCTGGGGGACCCCTTTTTAACCACTTCCGGATTCTCGGAGCGTATATACACGCCCCTGAATCCAGAAGTGTATACCATGGAAACGGCCGCTCGTATGAGCGGCCGTTCCATGTCAGTTCCCGGAGGGTGTCTCCGTGAACACCCTGCGAGCCGATCGGCGGCTCGCAGGGTAAATGTAAACACACGGGGAAGATCTTCCCCGGTGTTTACATGTATACGGCGCTGCTGCGCAGCAGCGCCGTAGAGGAGATCGGCGATCCCCGGCCTCTGATTGGCCGGGGATCACCGGCATCTGATAGGCTAAAGCCTATCCCATCAGGCGCAGGACGGATTTCCGTCCTGCGCCGCTCACAGGGGGAGGGAGAGGGAGGGAAGGGGAAGGAGGCCAGGAAGCGCTGCGGAGGGGGGCTTTGAAGAGCCCCCCCCCCGCAAGCGCAAGCAGCCGGCGGCGATCAGACCCCCCCAGCAGGACATCCCCCTAGTGGGGAAAAAAGGGGGGAAGTCTGATCGCCCTGGCTGCTAGCTGATCTGTGCTGTGGGCTGGAGAGCCCACGCTGCACAGATCAGCATAAAATTTCATGGTGTGGAAGTGGTTAAAGGGGACTCCCAGATTCCACCATGAACCTCCCCCCCAGGAAATCGCGGCCTCCACCTCCACCGCCCATCGGAGGTGGAGAAGAGCCCCTTGTCCTTGGATTGGACAAGGGCTCGGAGGGGGAGGGGAAAGCTTGGCTGCCCCTCCCCTTCCGAGACCCCCCAATCCATGGACCATGCGGGCTGGTATAGTCAGGGTGCGGAGCCCCACGCGGCCGGTGCTCCGCATTCTGGCTATCCCAGCCTGCATGGGGGACAAGGGGTTAAAGAGGTCTGGGAGGGGGGACCCCACGTCGGTTTTTTTTAATATTTCCCACACTCAGAACGAAGTAAGTAAAACTCTTCCCACTTGGGGGAATCTATGAAAATAATACACTATTGTTACCTGTGCAAAAAAAACTGACATTTTCCGCATTTAAAAGACATTTTCGCCCTTGAAACTTAAAAATCGATTTTCTCAAAAACTATAAGGTCTTTTTGAAAAAAAATTTTTTCCTCTTATTCCCACTGATCCCCTTAATATACCCTGGGAATTTGGTGTTCCTAAACTTTAAGCAGGCTTTGCTATTAACCGTTAAAGTCGGCGGGTTTTTAAATGTTTACATTTTTCCTTTGAAACTTTAACATCGATTTTCTCAAAAACTATAAGGTCTTTTTGAAAAAAAAATTTTTCCTCTTATTCCTCCTGATCTCCTTAATATATTCTCCAAATTTGAGGCTCTTAGCATTTAAGGGGGCTTTGCTATTAACCCTTAAAGTCGGCGGCTTTTTTCTATTATACGGAGCGTTACGGTTTAACGCGAAATTACGGTAGCGTTTAAAGCGAAATTACGGCATGATACGACTGTAATGCGAAAATTACGCGAAAATTACGCTTACGCGAAATTTCGCGAAATCCATCTTCATTACTATTATGTACTTACGGCCATAATCGTAATTACACTAATTACGCGAAATTTCGCGAAATCGTAATTAGGTCATCTTGCAGAGAAGAAGCAGTGCTGCGCACCATCTATCCATATTCAAATATGTTTATCAGGGCTGTGGAGTCGGTACAAAAATCCTCCGACTCCGACTCCTCAGTTTAGGATTCCTCCGACTCCTCTAATTTGCTTATTACAATCTTGTTCAGTGCTGTCCAACTTCATGGGCATGGAGGGCCATTTTTTTTTCAGACCCCATGGTGGAGGCCGAAGGTTCTTGCTAGAGCTGCAGACCCCCCCCCCCCCCCCCCCGGAAAAAAATGCAATTAAAGGACAGTTAGATTGGCAGCACCTTTCACAAAATGCAATTTAAAATAATGGTGAAGTTACGCGCGCCAGAAAACACGAGGGTTCCGTTGAGCGGCGCGCCGAAAAATGGGTGTGGCCATGGACCAGAATGCGGGTGTGGCTACGGGTGGAGACAAATTTACATGAACTTAGCAATGTGGGACATTAGATTAGGACAGTGGTGGTGAACCTTTTGGAGGCCGAGTGTCCAAACTGCAACCCAAAAGTCACTTATCTATCGCAAAGTGGCAACAGCAATTTAAACTACATACAAACGTTTTAACTCATACATGAACATTATGGAAAATCCAAGTTGAAAATAAACTCTGAAGATAAACAATTTCATCCATCCTACTCCTGAAAAATGTATTTTTTTTTTAGAACCTCCCAGTTTTATTTTCCGTTTTAAAAAGCTAAAAAAGGTTTAATGCTATTGTCTCATGATGATGATTCAGCTTTTCCATAGTCTCGCAGTTCGCAATCATGTGACCCCCAACAAGACAAATTCAGCAATCATGAGGCCCCCAGCAAGACAAATTCAGCAATCATGAGGCCCCCAACAAGGCACATTCAGCAATCATGAGGCCCCCAACAAGACAAATTCAGCAATCATGAGGCCCCCAACAAATCATGAGGCTCCCAACAAGACAAAATCAGCAATCTTGAGGCCCCCAACAAGGCAAATTCAGCAATCGTGATGCCCCCAACAAATGAGGCCCCCAACACAACAAATTCAGCAGTCATGAGGCACATAAATAGAGAGCATTTCACATAAATAGGCAGAATGCCCCTTTAATATGGTAGACACCTCTTACCTGGCTTCTGTATTCTCCTCTACTGGCTGCTGTGCCTGGCTGGCCTGGCAATAGTGTTTTCGGCCAAATTGGTGATGATGTGTGGGCTGAAAGGCCTTGCGGTGCTGCTGTGGCCGGGCTGGCGGTGATGCTGTGGTGTGGCCGGATGAGGTAGTAACAGGTGTCCCCCCAGTTAAATAGTGACAGGTGTCCCCCCATTAAGTGACAGGTGCCCCCCCAGTAAGTGACAGGTGCCCCCCCAGTTAGATAGTGACAGGTGCCCCCCCAGTTAGAATGACAGGAGCCCCCCCAGTTAGAGTGACAGGTGCCCCCCCAGTTAGTGACAGGTGCCCCCCCCCCCCAGTTAGATAGTGACAGGTGCCCCCCCCAGTTAGATAGTGACAGGTGCCCCCCCCAGTTAGATAGTGACAGGTGCCCCCCCAGTTAGATAGTGACAGGTGCCCCCCCAGTTAGAGTGACAGGTGCCCCCCCAGTTAGAGTGACAGGTGCCCCCCCAGTTAGATAGTGACAGGTGCCCCCCCCAGTTAGAGTGACAGGTGCCCCCCCCCCCCAGTTAGATAGTGACAGGTGCCCCCCCAGTTAGATAGTGACAGGTGCCCCCCCAGTTAGAGTGACAGGTGCCCCCCCAGTTAGATAGTGACAGGTGCCCCCCCCAGTTAGAGTGACAGGTGCCCCCCCCAGTTAGAGTGACAGGTGCCCCCCCAGTTAGAGTGACAGGTGCCCCCCAGTAAGTCCAACACAATTCACATAACCTGATTAATATTTAGAAAACACAAAAATAATTCCTATCTGGAGTGTGTACATTATAAAATATAACTTTTATTAATATAATTAAAATGAGTTAATATGCCTAATTGACCTAACTGAGGTAGGTTACAAAATCAATGACCAGATATTAATCATTTGTAAACATACATCTGATCAACCTATTCCTCACTAAGATTGCTAAAGTGCTATAAAGAAACCCCCCACCACCAATCCGACATGTTTCAGCTCCCCATTTGGAGCCGTCGTCAGGGAATAAAGTGCTAGGGTGCAAGGTGCATATCTTATAAATTAACAATCACAACATATAGAAAACAATAAATGAGAGCTGTGCTCTCTAGCTCAGTCAGTCAGCTGAAACATGTCGGATTGGTGGTGGGGGGTTTCTTTATAGCACTTTAGCAATCTTAGTGAGGAATAGGTTGATCAGATGTATGTTTACAAATGATTAATATCTGGTCATTGATTTTGTAACCTACCTCAGTTAGGTCAATTAGGCATATTAACTCATTTTAATTATATTAATAAAAGTTATATTTTATAATGTACACACTCCAGATAGGAATTATTTTTGTGTTTTCTGCCCCCCAGTAAGTGACAGGTGCCCCCCCAGTGACAGGTTTTCCCACAGTCAGCATCCATTGCCTCGCTCCTGTGCCCCGCTGCCTCACAGCTCAGACCTCACAGATCGCGGCGACTGAAACAAGCAGAGCGCGCGCATAACACCCGCGTGGCAGAACGTCACATGCGGAAGTGATTGATTTCCCTTCCGCATGTGACGTACTCCGTGCGGGTGTTATGCGCGCGCTCTGTCTGCCTTCTGTCGCCGAGATCTGTGAGGTCTGAGCTGAGCTGTGAGGCAGCGGGGACACAGGAGAGGCCACACAAGAGGAAGCAGGCATGGCGCCCATAGCGCACGCCATGCCTGCATCTCGGGGAGAGGAGCGGGCCGCAACAGGAGGCCTGGCGGGCCGGATGCGGGCCGCCAGTTGGACAGGGCTGATCTTGTTAATTGAAAGTATGTAACATGAAATTTGACTCTTAACTGCCAACGCTTAGGAATTTTACAAGTCAACCGAAGTGAGGATATGTAGACTGTTATTTTTATTCCCTTTAGACTAAAACTAGTCCTTGGTAAGGGTACTTGTAAAAGGTACAGACCGGAACAAAGAACATCTATTAGGCCCTAGGCAATGTAACTGTGGGTACATGTAAGAGTAATGTGCAGATACTCTGCAGGGGAATGAGGCGATTCTTCCTCTATTACACATTCTTCATGCACAATCTGAACCACCTCTGTGTTCAATGTGCACAACATTCTCCGTGGATTCCCTGCAGCTCTGTGGGGAGTGCATATGTAGAGTATAGTACTACTGTGTAACAAAGTAAACCTGAGACAGATGAATGTAAAGTTTTATACATACCTGGGGCTTCCTCCAGCCCCCTTCAGGCTAATCAGTCCCTCGCTGCCCTCCTCCACCACCTGGATCTTCTGCTGAGTCCAGGTACTTGAGCCAGTCTGGCGTAGTGTGCATGCACACACTCCGCCGCCAGGAGCGTACTACACCTGCACAGGACTATTGCGCAGAAGCAGAATGCTCCTGGCTGTGGGAGCGGCACGCGGCCGGACTGTGCTGACTGGCAGAATTACAGGGACTCATAGCAGAAGTTCCAGGTGGTGGAAGAGGACAGCGAGGGACTGATTGGCCTGAAGGGGGCTGGAGGAAGCACCAGGTATGTATACAATTTTTCTTTTCATCTTTCTCAGGTACCCTTTAATTCGTAGTCATCAAATCAAATTTTAACAAATCAAATTGATTTTCATGAGCAAAGAGAGTGCATACATTTGCATAAATCAACATGAACGCAGAATTATTTCCATCTCGTTGACCATCTCTATTAGTGACACAGCTACACATCAGGCTTTATTCTTACAGCATAGATGTTATTTAGTATATATAAGAGATTCCTGTGTACACATCATATACACTGTACAGTCACATTCAGATATGTATATCTGACTTTAAAAATATGGGGACTGCTTTATTGAAGCAGCACAAGTAACTAATTTTGATTGGTTTATTTCATTTTTGTGGACTAAGCACAGCTATTACTGTATGTATAAATTATTTATGATGACTATTATCTGAGAAATAGAACATTTTATCATATTTTCTATTTTAATTACAGTTACAAATTCATTAGGAGTCGGAGTCGGTGCATTTTTTCCCCACTCCGACTCCAGGCACCCAAAATTGCTCCGACTCCACGACTCCGACTCCACAGCCCTGATGTTTATTGCCTCTGGTAAAAGCCATATACAATACAGAGGTGTAACATCAGACAGAGTGTACCTTGTACATGATGTGCAGCAATAACGGTGATTGGAGTAGGTGCCTCAGGTATAGGTGGGACAGACGACGACCGTTTCGCGTCCGACTGGACGCTTGGTCATGCTGCGTTCCACTACTCCACTACCACACTGTGGAATGACCTTCAACCACTTCACCTCCGTGGGTTTTTCCCCTTAAAAAAACAGAACAATTTTCACCTGTCAGCGCTTCTTCCATTTATTTACCTATAACTTTGTTTTGTTGTGATAAGTAGCAATAATCTATAGCTTGTTTTTTTCGCCACCAATTAGACTTTCTTTGGGGGGTACTTTTTGCTAAGAATTATTTTATTCTAAAAGTGTTTTAAAATGTTGGAAAAAAAAATGGAAAAAAATTCATTATTTCTCAGTTTTCGGCCATTATAGTTTTAAAATAATACATGCTACTGTACTTAAAACCCACACATTTTATTTGCCCATTTCTCCCGGTTATTGCAATGTTTAAAATTTTTCCTGGTACAATTTATGGCGCCAATATTTTATTTGGACATAAAGGTGCATTTTTTTTCCGTTTTGCGTCCATCCCTAATTACAAGCCCATAATTTATAAAGTATTGACATACAATAAAAAAAAAAAGTTTAGTCCCTAAGTTAACTATTTATTTTTGTATTTTTTTTTATTTGTCATTTTTTTTTTGGTACCTATTGTAGCGTGTGGGAAGGCAGGGGTTAATTTAAAATGTAAAAAAATAATGTCAAATTAGGTATTTTATTGGGAAAAAAAAGTAGATGTAATTTTACTGTTTGGCCACAAGATGTCTTCACAGATTAGCTCATCATATAGAAAGGGCAGCCAGGCTACATATCGCAAGACAGCAGCAGCAGCAGCCTACTCTATTGATGGAAGCAGCCGAAGGCATAGTAACTGACATCCTTATTTTGATCCTGATTCTGTGCTCCTGAGTTTATTTTATACTGTTTTGATGTAAACTTACCTTTCAATTTATGTAATGTATTCTGATGAGTTTAATTGCACAGGCCTTATATTGTGGGGTGTCTGATATGCTTGTTGTTAAGAATTGTTAACTCCTTAATAAAACTCTTTGAAATTAATAAACAAGTATGTATATGTATGGGGATATATATAGTCTGGACTCCCACAGTGCTGATAATCCTCTGTGTAATATCCCTCTACAGAAACCAGCTTCCTGTGTAGATCACATGACCACCTTACTGAACATGGATGAGAAGCAAAGTTACATGGCTGAGAGGATATTAGACCTCACCCTGGAGATCATCTACCTGCTGACTGGAGAGGTGAGGAGGATTCTGGGAGGTCACGTGACATTATTGTTGTCTCCGTTAGTAGAACACACAGTTGTGAGGGTAGAACTCTGGTAATGAACCTGGTATTGCTGTTGTGTATGCTTTAACAGAATCATAAGATAGTGAAGGAGACATCTGGAGAGCTACTGATGCCCAGGAGCCATCTCCATGGACCATCCCCCATCACAGAGCCCCGACCTCACTCCCTTACACTAGAGCGGAACAAGACGGAGATTCTAGAGGTCATCCACAAGATGATGGAGCTGCTGACAGGAGAGGTGAGTGGTGCTGGGAATTATGGGACATTATATAGTAACAGCAAGGTGTATGGATGGTGACTGTATCACTGTGTGTGTCAGGTTCCTATAAGGTGTCAGGATGTCCCTGTCTATTTCTCCATGGAGGATTGGCAGTATATAGGACAAAAGGACCTCTACAAGGACACCATGATGGAGAATCAGCCGCCCCTCACATTACCCGGTAAGAGGAGACTTTAATTTCATGTAAAGGAAACAGAAGTATGCAAAAAACACTGGACTGCAGTACACAAGCTCTTTATTAGAGCAAAAAATCAGTAATGATGCATGCAAGCTTTCGGACAATCTCTGTCCTTTCTCAAGCTAATCACAAATGAAACGTCAAAGCTTTTGAAATCACCAGCAGGAAATTACATCATATCACATTAAGCATAATTACCCATAGTTAATGTAATTAGCATAACATGGTATAACCATTAACCTTGTGGTTACCAAAGGAAGACACATACAATTGTATTTACGTCATCCTGCATCTTTACCTCGCATAATGGTAAAAGTCCAATCCCTTCTTCCCCTTTCTTAATTGTAGAAAGCAATAGTCCATAGAAGAAACCTGTAATCAGAGAAATAAATGCAGATCGAAATCATGATTTAAACCATACGGATACAATGTACCTAATTTATTCATAACACCTCTTTCCTCTTCAAGGTAAGTATCCGATCCCCCCTCTGTAATAGAGGTACATGATCTATCACCATAAATTTGAGGCCATTAGCACCTTGTCCCTTCTCTCTGCAATGTCTAGGGATAGCTAAATCCATAGTACCGGACCTCACTATAGTCCTGTAGTGTGAAATCCTGTTCCTCACCCTCTGAGTCGTCTCACCCACATCTAAGAGACCGCAGGGACAGCGAATAAGATAATTGACAAACTTTGTCTGCCAAGTTAAAAAATTACATATGCTATACTTTTTAGTACCTGCTGAATTCTCAAAAGTAGTGGTTCTGATTATGTTGGTGCATTCAGAGCATCAGAAGCAAGGAAAACCGCTTGTGCGTCCAGATATAGGGGCCATATCCACTATTGGAAAGGACCTAGCATCTACCCTGACTATCCTGTTGCCTATTGTGGGATTCCTACGAAAGGCCTGTAATGGAGGAATAAAAAATTCCTCAATGTGAGGATATGCATTTGCAAGGAGATGCCAGTGTTTTTTTAGGATGGCGAAGACCTTCTGTGAGAAGGAGTGGTATTGGCAAACAAATGGAAGTCATCTTACAGTAGACCGATCTACTACGGGCCTATCCCAACCGTGGACAACAAATTCTCTAGGATAACCACGGTCAAAAAACTTTTGACACATTTCATCCCTACATTTCACAGCGAGCTCGGCCAGGCCAACAATACGATCGACTCTCTCGAGCTGACTGCGAACAATGGAGCCAAAAGCCCTGGGGTGATGGTAACTGTCAAACCTCAAAAGTCGGTTTTGATCAGTTGGTTTAGTATAATGATCCGACCGAAAAGTATCAGTAAAATGGATGGTGGTGTCCAAAAAAAGAGACCTGTTTAGCATCATGTTCAATATTAAATGTGATAGACTCATGAATCGTGTTCAGATAAACATGGACAGCCTTGAGGGAAAGAGAAGTATGGAGGGTCCATCTAGAGCAGTTGTTCTCAAACTTTTTCAGCAGAGGGCGTCCCTTGGCAAAATAAACAACTGAAATGCAATGTGGTTTAATTATTATTGTTCGAAATGCATGGTAACATCACATTGTAGACACCTGAAATGCACCTGAAACAACATACATTACACAACATTCACCTGAAACAACACGCACTCCACACCCCCAAGGAACAATTACTCTGAACCATGCACCCTTAAATTTGCACCATGCACCTCTAATAACTTGCACCTTGCACTACTAATAACTTGCATTCTGCACCCCTAATAGCTTGCACGCTGCACCTTGCACCCCTAATAGCTTGCACTCTGCACCTTGCACCCCTAATATCTTGCGCTCTGCACCTTGCACCCCTAATAGCTTGCACTCTTCACCTTGCACCCCTAATTGCTTGCACTCTTCACCTTGCACCCTAATAGCTTGCACTCTGCACCTTGCACCCCTAATAGCTTGCACTCTGCACCTTGCACCCCTAATAGCTTGCACTCTGCACCTTGCACCCCTAATAGCTTGCACTATGCACCTTGCACCCCTAATAGCTTGCACACTCCACCTTGTACCTTTAAATTTGCACCATGCACCTCTAATAACTTGCACCTTGCACTACTAATAACTTGCATTCTGCACCCCTAATACCTTGCACCCCTGCACCTTGCACCCCAATAGCTTGCACTCTGCACCCCTAATAGCTTGCACTCTGCACCCCTAATAGCTTGCACTCTGCACCCCTAATAGCTTGCACTCTGCACCCCTAATAGCTTGCACTCTGTACTTTGCACCCCTAATAGCTTGCACTCTGCACCTTGCACCCCTAATAGCTTGCACTCTGCACCCATAAAGCTTGCACTCTGCACCCCTAATAGCTTGCACTCTGCACTTTGCACCCCTAATAGCTTGCACTCTGCACTTTGCACCCCTAATAACTTGCACTCTGCACTTTGCACCCCTAATAACTTGCACTCTGCACCTTGCACCCCTAACAGCGCAATGTACATAATCCCAAATGGCAGTACAGTATCCCTCCTCAATTCCACACCAACCACGTAATGTAGTGTAAGAAGTGGGGATGCTGCACATGAGGGGGAAATTGGAAAGGTGGATCTTCCATGGCAGCCAGCATCAGTGAAAAAAAACAAACAAAAAATGGCCACTCACAATACAGGATGGGTAGGGAAGGCTGGATATATCAAAAGTTACTTTTATGGTAATGGCCTCAATTCACTAAGATCATGCTGGAGATAATAAGGCAAGAGAAAACTTACCTCCACACAGTGAGAGAGTTATCTTAACTCTTCATTCCTTAAGTTACCTCCTCTGTAGTTAAGTTACCTCCTCTGTAATTATTTTCACACGCAGTTAATTAACAAGCCTGTCTTTAACTTTAGAATTCTGGAGTTATCTAAAGGATTGAAGAGTTAACTTAAAGACAGAAGAGTTAACTTTAGGTTTGCCGGAGGTAAAATTTTTCCTGAATACTACATGCCTCATCACCATGGTGATAACTCTAGAAACGTTATTAAAGACAGGAGATAAGCTTAGTGAATTGAGGCCAATGTCCATTATATGTCCGCTTTCTCTCCTATTCTAACACTAACAATTCCCCATTTAACACCTAACACTATCCTCCAACTCCAATCCTAACATTTCCATTCACTCTTATTGCTGATAAACGAGTTTGGCTACAATAGTATGTATATGTAGCTGAACCCCATACCTAATGGAGCACTGTCCTTGCCACTTCCCTCACCGCTACAACCACTCGGACACCAAATTTAAGATCAACCATATGACTGTTGAGAGGTAGATGAAGATGAGTGCTGCTTTCCTGCACCAAAATCCAGGTCCACTATAAAGTTAGTGTAATTATTGGTCCTGCAGATCTTGGCTGTAACTAGGACCAGACCAGCCCATCAACAATCTGTGCATGCCGATCGATTTCGAGGTTTAAACCATACCCGAAGATCAATAATGAAACACTGGTGTCTGTACAACGGATAAGCGAAACTAAAAAATTTTTTTACGTAAGTGCATTAATACAAATACACACACCACAATACACCTACAGTCATACAATGCATAACACAGGGTGCACCACAAGTACCAGAACTCCTCTAACTAACTTTACGATAGCAAAATATACAGAAGCACCAATCACTCAATATATGAGCAATGGGAATATACAGGATCACAGAACACTCAGAATATATACAGGAGGGGATACATCTAATCAGCATACAGGGGGGAAATCAGACAGGCAGAGGTAAGCCAGGAAATCAGATAATACTGATAGGCAAAGAGTAGTCAGGCTATCAAAGATCAAAAATAAAAAACAAGTGTCAGCGCCAAGGCAGAAGGCGACCGCAGCCGAGAAGGACAATGTCCAAAAGTCCACACAAGCAATGAATATATAAAGTCAGCGCAGGTCTATAGTAATACAGCTTTCATCATTTTTTGGTATACAGGATCTTCGAACAAAAGGGTAAAGAAGCAAGGCTTACCAGATTCCAACAACCCACATTATAAGGTTGTAAACGAGTTTGATAGGTGGTCCGTAGAACTTTCAAATGGTGTCGTTTCACCAGCGATGTTGCACACTACAGATTCCTCCGGAATATAGTAGATATCCTGAGATCGCAGAGACTCACCAAAGGGGAGTCCAGTAGGATAGTGACATGAAAGAGATATACGGCACATCTAAGTGTAAACCGTCTTTATTACATAACAAGTAAAACAATTAAAAACAAGGATAAAGGATAAATATCCTTGTTTTTAATTGTTTTACTTGTTATGTAATAAAGACGGTTTACACTTAGATGTGCCGTATATCTCTTTCATGTCACTATCCTACTGGACTCCCCCTTTGGTGAGTCTCTGCGATCTCAGGATATCTACTATATTCCGGAGGAATCTGTAGTGTGCAACATCGCTGGTGAAACGACACCATTTGAAAGTTCTGCGGACCACCTATCAAACTCGTTTACAACCTTATAATGTGGGTTGTTGGAATCTGGTAAGCCTTGCTTCTTTACCCTTTTGTTCGAAGATCCTGTATACCAAAAAATGATGAAAGCTGTATTACTATAGACCTGCGCTGACTTTATATATTCAAGGCTATCAAAGATCAATGGTGGGAAGTCACAGTAACAGGAACAAGGAGAAAGGGACACAGAACCAATGGCCAGAGCTGCCAGCAACAAGCAGAATGATCTAGCAAAGTGCTGCTGGAAGAACCAGTCTTAAAGCGGACCTGAACTCAGAACTTCCTCTCTGCTCTAAAAGATAAACAACAGTATGTAATTTAAAGAAAAAAAATTCTTTGTTACAGCTGATACCAATCCTGCAATAAATCTGCAGTGTGTCTGCTTCCTGCTTTTATGTAAGCAGACATAGGGTTAACATCCTGTGTTTGCAAATTAGCTGCTCTGTCAAGGACTGCCAAGATTTCAGAGCTGACACAGATGAGAGATCAAATTACACTTGTGGTTAGTCACAGATGAAGGTGAATTAGTCAGGCTAAACTCTCTAAATACACACAGGATGCATTTCTCTATGTTTTCCTTCTGTCCTTCAAGAGTTCAGGTCCAGAAAGTCCTTAGAGTTCCACCTACAGGTGAGTCTGGGAACTGCACAGCTCTGAGCAAGAGGAGCGACATCTGCTTGTAGACAGTGGAAGTCCTCACCAAAGTTCCTTAGTGCTGCCACCAGCAGGATTACACATGCACAGGTCATGACAGACTGTAGGCTATGGGTAGTCAAGCTGCAACAGGCACCCCATGCACCAAAATAGCCTGCAGATCCCCATTATCTGATAAACACACACAGACAATGTAATCAGCCAGTGTGTGTGTTTCCTACAGATGGATCCAGTAGCAGAAACCCACCAGAGAGATATACAGGTCCTCTTTATTCCCGGGAATGTCCACAGGGAGATCCCACCATCCTCCACCATTATCAGGTATGTGGGGCTGAGGATCTACAACTCAAAAAGTGACTTCAATTCTACAAGATGATATTTTTCTATGCAGTTAGATCGTTAATGCTCTACTTTTCATGATGTCAATTTATATATTTTTATGTTTTAGGACAAACAACAGATTGTTATAAAAGTTGAACAAGAGACACATATGACAAGTGATCAGCAGTCGATGGAGGAGGACAATTTAATTGGGACGAAACAGGAGGAAACTTGTAAGCCTCTCAGTCAAGGTTTATGTGAATAGTTTTTAAGAAGCTCTAAATTATAATTTCATACTATCTCAGCTTATCATACAGGCATTTGGTTTTGCCCCCTAATTCTGACCAGATGACCTTCATCAACATATCTTCCCAAACTCGTAATATGTCTAGCAAATAAGGAGGAGATACTGTTACCATATGAAAGGTCCATCTCCATTCCTCAGTATAACATTTTAATACAAACAAATGAGGAGGAGATACTGTACACCATATGAAAGGTCCACCTCCATTCCTCAGTATAACATCCTAATATTACTATACTATTAATGAGGAGGAGATACTGTACACCATATGAAAGGCCAAACTCCATTCCTCAGCATTGGAGCTTGTTCATAGCTATATCCAAGGTTGTCTCCTCCAGTCCTCCAATGACCTTTGCCTCACCGCCCCACACATTTCCCACTCCTATGCGTGCCTGCAGGATTTTTCAAGAGCCACCCCCACCCTCTGGAACTCCCTTCCACCACCCATCAGACTTTCTCCCTCCTTCAACACATGCAAGCAAGCCTTCAAAACCCACCTCTTTAAGATGGCCTACCTACCCCCTACCACACAGTAACTCTATACTAAATATTTATTCCACAGGCCTACCTAGTGTGCCCATCTCCCTCCCCTTAGATTGTATGCCTCTGGCAGGGTCCTCCCTTCCCTAGTGTAATCTACAAGATTGTGTGCTCCTTTCCTATGACAGCCTGTACTTGTATTACTGGTCCTACCTAACCAGCCCATAATTGCATGATCATGTATCTTGTACTGTTTGCCTTGTATAACTTTGTTCTATGTTGTATAACCTTGTTACACCTGTCATTATTGTATCATTGTATATATTTATTGTCCAGTGCTGCGTAATATGTTGGTGCTTTATAAATACAATATAATAATAATAATAATAACAAATGAGGAGGAAATACTGTACAACATATGGAAAGTCCATCTCCATTCCTCAGTATAACATGATCTACCCAACAAATGAGGAGGAGACACTGTACACCATAAGAAAGGCCCTTCTCCATTCCTTAGTGCAACATCATAGTACCAACAAATAAGGAGATACTGTACACCATATGAAAGGTCCATCTCCATTCCTCAGTATAACATCATAGTACCAACAAATGAGGAGTATATTCTGTACACCATATGAAAGGCCCATCTCCATTCCTCAGTATAACATCATAGTACCAACAAATGAGGAGGAGATACTGTACACCATATGAAAGGCCCATCTCCATTCCCCAGTATAACATCATAGCACCAACAAATGAGGAGGAGATACTGTACACCATATGAAAGGCCCATCTCCATTCCTCAGTATAACATCATAGCACCAACAAATGAGGGGGAGATACAGTACACCATATGAAAGGCCCATCTCCATTCCTCAGTATAACCTCATAGTACCAACAAATGAGGAGATACTGTACACCATATGAAAGGCCATCTCCATTCCTCAGTGTAACATCATAGTACCAACAAATGAGGAGGAGATACTGTACACCATATGAAAGGCCATCTCCATTCCTCAGTATAATATCATAGCACCAACAAATGAGGAGGATATACTGTACACCATATGAAAGGCCATCTCCATTCCTCAGTATAACATCATAGTACCAACAAATGAGGAGGAGATACTGTACACCATATGAAAGGCCCATCTCCATTCCTCAGTATAACCTCATAGTACCAACAAATGAGGAGGAGATACTGTACACCATATGAAAGGTCCATCTACATTCCTCAGTATAACATCATAGCACTAACTAATGAGGAGGAGATACTGTACACCATATGAAAGGCCCATCTCCATTCCTCAGTATAACATCATAGCACCAACAAATGAGGAGGAGATACTGTACACCATATGAGAGACCCATCTCCATTCCTCAGTATAACATCATAGTACCAACAAATGGGGAGGAGATACTGTACACCATATAAAAGGCCCATCTCCATTCCTCAGTGTAACATCATAGTGCCAACAAATGAGGAGGAGATACTGTACACCATATGAAAGGCCCATCTCCATTCCTCATATAACATCATAGTACCAACAAATGAGGAGGAGATACTGTACACCATATGAAAGGCACATCTCCATTCCTCAGTATAACATCATAGCACCAACAAATGAGGAGGAGATACTGTACACCATATGAAAGGCCCATCTCCATTCCTCAGTATAACATCATAGTACCAACAAATGAGGAGGAGATACTGTACACCATATGAAAGACCCATCTCCATTCCTCAGTATAACATCATAGTACCAACAAATGAGGAGGAGATACTGTACACCATATGAAAGGCCCATCTCCATTCCTCATATAACATCATAGTACCTACAAAGGAGGAGATATGGTACATCATAGGAAAAGTTCATCTTTATTACTCAGTATAACATCATGTTCGCAAGGAATTAGGAGGAGTCATATCGGTATACATTATTCGGGACTTATTATTGATGTTAGCTTTTTCCATTGCAGAATTCTGAGAAAAAAACTGTTATTAGACCAACAATCAGATCTAAACTGAAAAAAAAATGGTGTCTTTTTATCAATTATCTTCACTTTCCCATTTTTATCATCCCCAACAGATGGACAGAATATGGGGAGCCCCTCGGAGGGACGTCTTATCTCATCTCCAGATGATGTTGCAGAAGATAATGGCGTCACACCATGTTTTCCAGGAGGAAACCCTATAACTGGAAATACACATCACAGGGATCACAGTGCGACTAGAGCAACACATCCCTGTAATCCTGGGGAATCTTCTGATAAACCAGACACTATTACTACAAATGTAAACTCAACAACTCACACCGAGTTCAAAGCAAACAGTCACAGCCCTGAGCATTGCCTTTCATATTCAGAGTGTGGGAAAAGTTTTAGTAGCACAAAAACCCTTCTCAGTCACCAGAATACTGAAACCAGAGAGCATCCCTCTTCGTATTTGGAGTGTGGGAAAGTATTAATTGACAATGAAGTTTTTATCAGACATCAGAAAATTCACACTGGGGAGCAGTCTTTTTTATGTTCAGAGTGTGGGAAAGGGTTTGCTCGCAAAGGTGACCTTCTTGGGCATCAGAGAATTCATACTGGTGAGAGGCCATTTACATGTTCAGAGTGTGGGAAAGGGTTTGCTCTCAAAAGTAACCTTCTCAGGCATCTGAAAACTCACACTGGTGAGAAGCCCTTTATGTGTTCAGAGTGTGGGAAAGGGTTTGCTCTCAAAAATAACCTTCTCAGGCATCTGAATACTCACACTGGTGAGAAGCCCTTTATGTGTTCAGAGTGTGGGAAAGGGTTTTCTCAGAAAGGCGAGCTTCTTATGCATCAGAAAACTCATACTGGTGAGAGGCCATTTACAGACACTATTAATACAAGTGTAAACTCAACAACTCACACTGAGGACAAAGCAAACAGTCACAGCCCTGAGCATTGCCTTTCATATTTAGATTGTGGGAAAAGTTTTAGTAGCACAAAAACCCTTCTCAGTCACCAGAATACTGAAACCAGAGAGCTTCCCTCTTCATATTCAGAGTGTGGGAAAGAATTAATTGACAAAGGAGTTTTTATCAGACATCAGAAAATTCACACTGGGGAGCAGCCTCTTTTATGTTCAGAGTGTGGGAAAGGGTTTGCCCGCAAACGTGACCTTCTTGGGCATCAGAGAACTCATACTGGTGAGCGGCCATTTACATGTTCAGAGTGTGGGAAAGGGTTTGCTCTCAAAAGTAACCTTCTCAGGCATCTGAAAATTCACACTGGTGAGAAGCACTTTATGTGTTCAGAGTGTGGGAAAGGGTTTGCTCTCAAAAATAACCTTCTTAGGCATCTGAATACTCACACTGGTGAGAAGCCCTTTATGTGTTCAGAGTGTGGGAAAGGGTTTGCTCAGAAAGACCAGCTTCTTAGGCATCAGAAAGCTCATACTGGTGAGAGGCCATTTACATGTTCAGAATGTGGGAAAGGGTTTGCTCACAAAGGTGACTTTCTTAGGCATCAGAAAACTCATACTGGTGAGAGGCCATTTACATGTTCAGAATGTGGGAAAGGGTATGCTTACAAAGTTGACTTTCTTAGGCATCAGAAAACTCATATTGGTTAGCGACCCTTTATATGTTCAGAGTGTGGGAAAGGGTTTGCTCTCAAAGGTAACCTTCTTAGTCATCAGAAAACTTACAGTAGTGAGAGGCCATTTACATGTTCAGAGTGTGGGAAAAAAATTGCTCAGAAAGGTTACCGTCATAGGCATCAGAGAGCTCTTACTGGTGAGAGGCCATTTACATGTTCAGAGTGTGGGAAAGGGTTTGCTGTCAAAGCTTACCTCCTTAGTCATCTGAAAATTGCACATTGGTGAAAGGCCCGTTACATGTTCAGAGTGTGGGAAAAGGTTTTCTCACAAATTTGTCTTTGTTAGGCATCAGAAAACTACTCATACTGGTGAGCGGCACTTTACCTGTTTAAAGTGTGGGAAAGGGTTTGCTCTCAAAGGTGACCTTCTTAGGCATCAGAGATCTCATACTGGTGAGAGGCCATTTTCCTGTTCAGAGTGTGGGAAAGGGTTTGCACTCAAAGCTCACCTTCTTAGTCATCAGAGATCTCATACTGGTGTGCAGCCCTTTTCATGTTGACAATATAAAAATCTTTAAAACATAAGCAAAGCCTTCAGCAATGTCACACTGGTGAATGGACATTGTCAGACAGACAAGTACAGACTGCTGGAAATCTTTTAAGCCTTCAGCTATAGCAGTTATCTCACAATGGTGAGCGGCTTTTTTCATGTTCAGAGTGTACGAAATCACAGAAGTGATGCCTTCACATACATCAGAGATGTAACACTGGTGAGCAGCCTTTTCATGTTCACAGTGTGGGAAATCTTTTTAAACAAAGTGGAAACCTTCAGCTACATCAGAAATGTCTCCCCTGGTGAGCAGCTTTTTTCATGTTCAGAGTGTGGGAAATATTTTAAACATGAGCACATCCTGCTGTGGTTAAAGAATTTACATAAACTTTCTTAGCTTGTGAAGAAGTTTTTATAATTAAATATTAAACGTTGCAGCTGTTGATTCCTAAATAAAATGACATCTTGAATATGGTCTTGGAGAGGGAGTGGTTCCTGCCTCCTTCATGGAAGCTCTAGTTATCTTTTTTTTCACTCAGTAAACACGCAGATTGATGAGTTCTCAGCTAGTGGTGTCACAGCATTAATCTTGCCGCACTCCTGAGTTGTGTCGTGTTGTCATCATGGTTTGAGGTAATTAAGCTAGTTTTATTTGATAAGTTTTGGGTTTTCCTATTATTATCTTTTCTTCTCCATAAAGCATATATTTCTAAGGGAAAATACTATAGAGCAGAATCCCTACATAGCAGACCCCAAATGTCCAATAAAGATTGTTATAATTTAAGTAGGCCTCAGTTATTAGGACTGAGTTAGTCAAAAAGGCTTGGGGTGCAGACCTGCCCTTTAAGGGGATTTTCTCTTAGAGAGAAAATCTACAGTTCTGTCAGCAGAACTAGGACATACCAAGAAGCTGTTCTATGGACAAGGCCACAGGTCTCACTGACCTCAACATGTACACCACCAGAACAGCAAACACGGCCAATATTTAATATACAGAGAACATTCCTGTATGTAAGTGAAAGGGATCATAGAATATGAATCGAGTAGGTGGGTATTATGATACAACGAGGGGTCTAAGCCAATAGTCGGGTCTGGGGGATGGCTCAGATGAGGTCACATTTAACTCTTTCCTAGTCAGTATTAAAGGGCCGGATGGGCCAACGGAGCGCATTCTTATTCTTACTTTCATGCTCTCTATCTGCTGACTGGAACCCCTAATTATTTTCCTTTACTTCTGTAAGCTGATATAATGTATGCTGTATATACTTAGTTTAGACGTAACTTAGTGTAGACATAAGAGGACCAGGAATGTAATCACGAAGCTGTAAAGCAACGCAAGAATCTGCTTCGCTAAGACGTAACGACATGTAGAGATGAGTATCTGTATATCTGTTTACTGAATAAACAACTTGGAATTTGAAGATGCCTGAGAACGGTCTATCTCCTATAATGCTTGCTGTGTTGAGAGTCAAGTTATCTCACAGTCTGTGAGGTGCAACTCTAAGAAGTTGCTGGTGTCGAAGCAAAAAGGTGATCCCAACTCCACCACGAAACAATCAGCCACAAACCATACATCCACGCAGGCATATTCACCGGAACCCACGTTCTGTGGCCACCCCATGAAGGGGCCAGTACATCAAAGTACACACCGGCGTGACTCCTACAGCAATAGGAAAAGGAAAACTACCCTAAAAAAAGAGAAAAAAAGAAAAGAAGAAAAAAAGAAAGCAGCCAACACAGAAACACAGCACAGAGGAGCACAGCAGGGGGAATCACATGTACTAACATCATCGTTTTATTCCACCATGATGTTTAGATAAATTCTACCAGTGGGAATATTTAACTTATTAGGCTGCTACAGGTCTGAATAATAATTTGCGTTATCAATAGTGTTATTAAAGTCATACCTCATCAATCCTCCACATTCATCTCCACACTTGAAGCTCACCAAACCTATTGCAATATCATACATCTTTTTGGTACAGCTAGTTACTTCAGCTGATCCCATCCCACACGTGCGCATAACCAGTCATAACAACAGTTATCACACAGAGGACGCACACTAGACTACCATCCTCTTACTTCCCTTACAACATCCTAACCCCCATTCATATTCCCTTCCTTGCATGTTCATCCCCTGTCTCAGTAAAGTCACCTCTTCATGCAATAAAGTAAACATTGCCCTTTCTTATCCGGGAGGCCTGTTTACAATTCTTATCTAATGTTTTCTGTAAGTTGCCTCCAGATCTTATATGCTGTGTTGGAACAATCATATCCGGGATTACAGTGGACAAACATCTCATTATCACAAAGGACATCCATACTGGTGATCCGTTCATTCAGAGCCGGAGGATTGGAGCTCCCAGTTATTGATTATCATATTTTTAGCAACAATCGTTCTGATTTCTTTAATTAGAGACTTTCTAATACTTTTGTTATTTTCAGCGCAGCTAAGGATCGCATCATGTGCTGTGAGAACAAAGTCTTCCTCTAATACATTTTTGTCAAAGGTAGATATGTTATCCCCAATTTTTTTTAACTGTGACACAAGACCACCATATGTGCAGCACATTCCCACCCTCCTGTCCACACCTCCAATACCTGGCACTTTGGGAAATTTCTGAATCATAATAGGCATATTATCCCATCTGGCAATTGTTTTAAACTCTTATCAATTATAACCTTGTATTATGAACTGTCCAAATGTTGGACCATATTTGCGTCCATCCCTCTTTAAGGTTTGACTCTAGATCTTTTTCCCATTTTTCACAGTAAGGTGGAAGACTAGTAACGTTTTCAGTATACCTTAGAAGTTCATATATTCTAGAGAGTGGTTTATCTAATTTTCTTATTTAATAAAATATGTTTTTCAAGAATGATTAAATCCTCTTGTGTGTCCTTATTTCTAGGGTCAATTTTTTGTAAACTTCTTACTTGAATAAAGCACCATACTTCATCCTGTTTAGGGTTCTTTAAAATACTGGGGATGCCTAAAGTATGATCACCCTTGATGCTGGGTCTTGATATTTAGATTGTTCTTATCAAACGATATAGTTATCCCGGGGGGGAAGGCAGGGAGAGGCCAGTTTCTCTGTGCCTTTAACCACCCAGAGCAGGATTTTTAATGTTGGCCTGACTAGAGGATGGGTGGATGAAGAATAGAGTCTGTAGATATTATTTGGAACCCAGGAGAACACAGATTTGAAGTTGCATACCTCCTCCTCCAGCCATGGCCATATTTGGTTGGGTTGCTTGGAGGAGGTTTTGAGCTTCCAGTCCAAAACTCTAGTCAGATGCGAACTCATATAGTATATATAGTAGTTAAAAACATTTGGTGCAGCCAATCCACCCGCCTCTCTCCTTCCTTAAGCAAACTTGCAGCTGAATCTATGTTTAGCTTTGCTCCATATGAAATTTTGAAACATTTTGTGCCAATTCTGGAACTACGTGCTGGGGGGGGGGGGGGGGGTTTGCTGGTCAGTACTGGGTGGGTAAGCTGACCTGTTGTGGTCATCTGCATCAGCTGATCTCACTGTCAGCTGATTAATAGAGATGGCCCGAACGGTTCGCCGGCGAACGGTTCCAGGCGAACTTCAGGTGATTTGCCTTCGCTGGCGAAGGCAAACTTTCCCGGCAGTTCGATTTGCCCCACAATGCTCTATGAGAGTCAACTTTGACCCTCTACATCACAGTCAGCAGGCACATTATAGCCAATCATGCTACACTCAGCCCTGGAGCCACTACCCCCCTTATATAAGGCAGGCTCCGCCGGCAATTACACTCACTCGTGTGGCTGCAATAGAGTAGGGCGAGCTGCTGCAGATTGTTTCTCCTAGGGAAAGATTAGTTGGGCTCTTGGCTTCTTAGCTTGCTCCTGGCTGAATCTTATTGCTGTAATAGCACCCCACAACAGCTCTTTTCAGAGCTAATCCTGTTCTTGTGATCTATTTTTTTTATTCTGTGTGTCCCACTGACCCTTGTGTTGTATACACAGCCTTGATAATTCATACTGTGTGTGTGCCACTGCCAGCGGCCCAGCACATTCAGTGACTACCTGTGTGTGTGACAGAGAGCTGCACATTGTAATACCCAGTACTGCATATACCCAGTACCTGTTGTGTTTAGTTAACCCACCTCATCACTGCATATACCTACCTTTGTGTTGAGTGAACCCACCTCACTGCATCTACCTAGCTATTGTATTAAGTGAACCCACCTCACTGCATCTACCTACCTTTTGTGTTCAGTGAACCCACCTCACTGCATATACCTAGCTGTTGTGTTGAGTGAACCCACCTAGCTGCATATAACTACCTTTTGTGTTCAGTGAACCCACCTCACTGCATATAACTACCTTTTGTGTTCAGCGAACCCACCTCACTGCATATACCTACCTTTTGTGTTTAGTGAACCCACCTCACTGCATATACCTAGCTGTTGTGTTTAGTGAACCCACCTCACTGCATATAACTTCCTTTTGTGTTCAGTGAACCCACCTCACTGCATATAACTACCTTTTGTGTTCAGTGATTCCACCTCACTGCATCTAACTACATTTTGTGTTGAGTGAACCCACCTCACTGCATCTAACTACATTTTGTGTTGAGTGAACCCACCTCACTGCATATAACTACCTTTTGTGTTCAGTGAACCCATCTCACTGCATATAACTACCTTTTGTGTTCAGTGAACCCACCTCACTGCATCGACCTACCTTTTGTGTTCAGTGAACCCTCCTCACTGCATATACCTAGCTGTTGTGTTGAGTGAACCCACCTCACTGCATATAACTACCTTTTGTGTTCAGTAAACTCACCTCACTGCATATAATTACCTTTTGTGTTCAGTGAACCCGCCTCACTGCATATACCTACCTTTTGTGTTCAGTGAACCCACCTCACTGCATATACCTAGCTGTTGTGTTGAATGAACCCACCTCACTGCATCTAACTACATTTTGTGTTGAGAGAATCCACCTCACTGCATCTAACTACATTTTGTGTTCAGTGAACCCACCTCACTGCATCTAACTACATTTTGTGTTCAGTGAACCCATCTCACTGCATATACCTGGCTGTTGTGTTGAGTGAACCCAGCTCACTGCATATACCTACCTTTTGTGTTCAGTGAACCCACCTCACTGCATATAACTACCTTTTGTGTTCAGTGAACCCACCTCACTGCATCTAACTACCTTTTGTGTTCAGTGAACCCACCTCACTGCATATAACTACCTCTTGTGTTCAGTGAACCCACCTCACTGCATCTAACTACATTTTGTGTTGAGTGAACCCACCTCACTGCATATAACTACCTTTTGTGTTCAGTGAACCCACCTCACTGCATATACCTAGCTGTTGTGTTGAGTGAACCCACCTCACTGCATATACCTACCTTTTGTGTTCAGTGAACCCACCTCACTGCATCTAACTAAATTTTGTGTTCAGTGAACCCACCTCACTGCATATACCTACCTTTTGTGTTGAGTGAACCCACATCACTGCATCTAAGTCTAACTACATTTTGTGTTCAATGAACCCACCTCACTGCATATAACTACCTTTTGTGTTGAGTGAACCCACCTCACTGCATATAACTACCTTCTGTGTTGAGTGAAACCACCTCACTGCATCTAACTACATTTTGTGTTCAGTGAACCCACCTCACTGCATATAACTACCTTTTGTGTTCAGTGAAGCCACCTCACTGCATCTAACTACATTTTGTGTTCAGTGAACCCACCTCACTGCATATACCTATCTTTTGTGTTCAGTGAACCCCCTCACTGCATATACCTACCTTTTGTGTTCAGTGAACCCACCTCACTGCACATACCTAGCATCCCCCCGAGATGGACAAAATGGACAAAGCAGGTAGAGGAAGAGGTAGAGGCAGAACCAGAGGAAGGCCACCTGGCACCGGCAGGTCTGTGTGAGGTCATGTTGATGTGATTTCGTGCGGCCCTGGCCCAAAGTACAGTGCTCAGAAGAAGGCACATGCCATCACTTCCCAAGATTGTCAGGACGTGTTTGACTATTTAACACAGAACACCTCATCTCCCGCAGCCACCAGCACTACTACAAGCACCACATCTGCTGCATTTGACACTTCACAGGAGTTATTTGGTGTGGAAATCACTGATTCATAGCCAATACTGCTACAACAAGATGAAGGCGCTAAGCAAGTTACACCACCTCATACATCTGAGTTAGGTGGCAATAGTATGGACGTAACGTGTGAGGAGGGGGTTGATGAAGTACCTGGTGTTGGTGCAGTTTTGGAGGTGTCTGAGGAAAGCGAAGCTGGGCCGGAGGATTATGATGACAATTATACGGATGCCACGTATGTTCCCTATAAAGGAAGTGACCAGAGGGACAGTTCAGAGGAGAAGTCAGAGAGGAGTAGGAGGAGACGAGTCCATGAAAGAAGGAGCTCGTCCTCAGAAACAGCTGGGGGCAGTGTCCGGTGCCATGTATCGCCAGCTATGGACAGCCAGCCAACATGCCCTTCAACGTCAGCTGCTGATGCCACCATAGTGGCATCACCCCAGGGGGGCTCAGCGGTTTGGAAATTTTTTCACGTGTGTGTCTCAGATCGGAGCAAAGCCATCTGTTGTCTCTGCCTCAAAAAAATTGAGCCGTGGAAAGGCCAACACTCACGTAGGGACAAGTGCCTTACGAAGGCACCTGGAGAAAAGGCACAAACAGCTATGGCAAGAACACCTGAGGAAAAGCAGCACCCAAAAGACAAGACACCCTCCGCCTCCTCTTCCTCCTTCACGTGCATCATCTTCAGCCGCTTTCTCCCTTGCACCTTCACAGCCACCCTCCTCCACACTGCCTCTGCCCTTGAGCGCTTCCTGCTCCTCTGCCCACAGCAGCCAGGTGTCTGTGAAGGAAGTCTTTGAGCGGAAGAAGCCAATTTCTGCCAATCACCCTCTTGCCCGGCGTCTGACAGCTGGCGTGGCGGAACTATTAGCTCGCCAGCTATTACCATAAAAGCTGGTGGAGTCTGAGGCTTTCCGTAAATTTTTGGCCATTGGGACACCGCAGTGGAAGATACTAGGCCGCAATTATTTTTCAAAAAATGCCATACCCAAACTGTACCGTGCAGTTGAGAGGCAAGTGGTGTCATCTCTGTTGAAGAGCGTTGGGTCAAGGGTCCACCTGACCACGGATGCCTGGTCTGCCAAGCACGGGCAGGGCCGCTACATTACGTACACAGCCTATTGGGTCAACCTGGTGACCGATGGCAAGCAGGGAGTACGTGGCTGTGCGGCCGACCAACTTGTGACACCTCCACGGCTTGCAGGCAGGCCTCCTGCCACCTCCTCTCCTTCTCCTCCTGCTACATCCTCTTCGCTGTCATCCTCCTCCTCCTCCTTGGCTGAGTGGCAGTTCTAGTGGTTCTGCCATCTCCTCCTCTCCAGCTACACAGCCCCATCTCCCCAGAGCCTACGCTGCATGCCAGGTACGACGGTGTCACGCCATTTTATGTCTTGCCTCAAAGCGGACAGTCAAACTGGACCAGCTCTTCTGGCTGCTCTTAACAAAGAGGTGGAGCAATAGCTGACCCCGCACCAGCTGGAGATCGGCAACGTGGTGTGTGACAACGGCAGCAATCTCCTTTCCGCTTAGAATTTGGGAAAGCTGACACA
This sequence comes from Hyperolius riggenbachi, assembly GCF_040937935.1. NCBI lineage: Eukaryota > Metazoa > Chordata > Amphibia > Anura > Hyperoliidae > Hyperolius > Hyperolius riggenbachi. The sequence goes on along the minus strand of NC_090655.1, from coordinate 250,659,727 downwards.
TGTACCTTGCATGGCACATGTGCTGAATCTGGTCGTTAAAAGATTTGTGTCAAAATACCCAGGCTTAGAAGATGTCCTGAAGCAGTCCAGGAAGTTGTGTGGGCATTTCAGGCAGTCTTACACGGCCATGGCACGCTTTGCGGACATTCAGTGGAGAAACAACTTGCCGGTGAGACGCTTGATATGTGATAGCCCGACTCGCTGAAATTCAACCTTGCTCATGTTCTCTCGCCTGCTAGACCAGGAGAAAGCCGTCACCCAGTACCTGTACAATTATAGTAGAAGGACACAATCTGGGAAGATGGGGATGTTGTGGCCCAACAACTAGACACTGATGCGAAATGCATGCAGGATCATGCGGCAGTTCGAGGAGGTGACCAACCTGGTGAGTCGCACTGAAGGCACCATCAGCGACTTGATCCCCTACGCTTACTTCCTGGAGCGTGCCGTGCGTAGAGTGGCGGATAAAGCTGTGGAGGAGCATGAAGAAAAACAGTTACGACAGGAGGAGCTGTGGGAGCAATTTTCATCCGAACCAGAGGTTTCCTCAACACCTGCGGCAGCACAGAGGGGGGAGGAGGAGGAAAAAGAGGAGTCGTGTGGGGAAGAAGAGGAGTCAGACTCAGATGATGAGAAAGGTGTTTCTGTGGAGGAGGAAGAGGCGGCGGCAGAAGAACAACCGCAGCAGCCGTCACAGGGGGCTTGTGCTGCTCCACACTCCCATGGTATTGTTTGTGGCTGGGGGGAGGAAGAGGACTTCACTTCAGGAAGAGCAAGAGGAGATGGATAGTGCGTCTGGATCCGACTTTGTGCAGATGGCCTCTTTCATGTTGTCCAGCCTGTTGAGGGACCCCTGTATCAAAAAACTCAAGGGGAATGTCCTGACCTGTACTGGATGACCATGTAACTAGACCCTCGGTACAGGCACAAAGTGGCGGACCTGTTACCAACTCAACAGAAGGCGGAAAGGATGTAGCACTTGCAGAACAAACTTGCAAGTATGCTTTACAATGCATTTTAGGGTTATGTCACACCACAACGCAAAGGTACCACTTCCTGTAATCCTCCTCCCATGTCCACGCAGGCAAGGACAGGACGCTCCAGCGATCTCATGGTGATGTCGGACATGCGGACATTCTTTAGTCCAACGCCTCGCCGTAGCCCTTCGGGATCCACCCTCCACCAACGCTTGGACCGGCAGGTAGCCGACTACCTGGCCTTAACTGTGGATGTAGACACTGCGAGCAGCGATGATGAACCCTTGGACTACTGGGTGCGCAGTCTTGACCTGTGGCCAGAGCTGTCCCAATTTGCCATCCAACTTCTCTCTTGCCCTGCCACAAGCGTCCTGTCAGAAAGGACCTTCAGTGCAGCTGGAGGCATTGTCACTGAGAAGAGAAGTCGCCTAAGTCACAAAAGTGTTCAGAACGTCACCTTTATCAAAATGAATGAGGCATGGATCCCGGAGGGCTACTGCCCACCCGAAGACTAAGTCAGTTCCCACACACAGCATCTCTGCCCGCAGGCCGCTTGCCTTCTCCGCCACCACCAACAGGGTCCAGGACTCTAGGCAGATTCCTGAATTTTGAAGGCCGCTGCTAGCAGCTGCTATGCTAATTTTTCGTGAATATAAATACATCCTGGTTAGCGTCCGACTTCCGTGCCCCTGATGAGTTACAAGAGAGTAACGAAATCGATAGGGCGGACAAGAGAGGCGCCCCGTTAGTGGAGCCAGTGGGGGTCGGACGGCAGTGGAGTCCACAAAGTATGCCCAGCCTGGCAGCGGGGGAGAGCCTGTGAGAAAAACTCTGTGTGCAGTATAATCATTTGGACATGTGAGTGTAATTTTATAATAAAAGCAATTTTAAGGAGACAGTATTACGCTATGTGAGACCTTTTCTTTGAGGTATTGCAACACAAAAAGGATTACGATACAGAGCAGCAATCTGCGCCAGGTTCCTGAGGCACCTAGGATTCCTGGAATTGTGCATGATTGGCCAGTCTAATAGTGGCCAATACATCCGGTGAGTCTGATCACTAGTGGGTGTTTATGGTGGAGGTGCTGCTGGTATTAATGCAAGAATATGGACAGTATATTGAAGTATATGAAGTCAAATAAGTGATGGTGTGCGCTAAACAACTATAAACTGATTTGAAAAAGGTTTTGCCTGAGCCTGGTGGTAGCGCACCCTATGGGATATTATTGGCTATAGCGCTTTGATATTGTGTTTTCAATCTTTGTAAGGTTTTTTGAGAAGCTGCATAGCAATGTTGATATGTTTGAATTATCATCTATGTCCATATGAGCAATGTGCATGATTTTATATTTTTATTATTTTTATTATTTTTAGTGTATTTTTATTTTTTATATACTTCATCTGGGTGCGGAATCAGTTTTTAGTATATGCAGAGCCATTGAGGCACAAACAATATATACCGTGGGCAGAGTTGAGGGTACTGATCGATTTTCCAATGGTCGAAATGGATGTGTTTGAGTACCGGTCACACAGAACAGTAGATTTGGATGAAATATTCAGGGTGAAAGAGAATGCTAGTGATAATGTTAACCAGAACTTGGATAGTTCATTTAGGAAATTGGAGCAGGTCCTTATAAAGGAACAAAATACTTGGTGGGACATTGCAACCTTGAATAAATATATATCCAAAGGAATAACCCCAACGAGATATAGATGGGATGTGGTACCTGATGATGGGGAGGATAATGAGAGTAATAATAAAGAGTGGCGGGAATATTTGGAGAAATGTGGTGATGGTATACTGAAGCTTCTGATAAAGAGAAAGACTGCCCGATTAGAGAGATTAGGGGGGGAGGTAGAAACCATTAAGAGTGAGTTGGAATCTTTTAAGGATGACGAACAGTATGTAAAATTATCACAGAGAACATGTAATTCCCTTATACATCATCAAAAAACAACAATCCATGATAAACAAAAACAATTTAATCGTGATTGGGAAATACACAAAAAACAATCAGCGTATAAATGGCAGGCTTTGAACAATAAAGATAAGAAGGACTCTGCAGAAGAGGTAAGTAGGGGGATTGAAACTCAGGTTCAGACAGCAAATCCACAGGTGGTTCGTAAGCCGGATAGTGCTAATATAGACAGGGTGCAGGATGGTGCAATGCAGAATCAGGGCAGGTATAATTTAAGACCGTTGCCCAGGAGATACCCAGGGGGGAGGGGTTTTCCCCAAGGGATGGGAGAGGAGACAGAGAGGGTAGGGATCAGCAACCCATGAATGGTGGTCATGCTAGGTATGAGGACCCGGGAAGGGCCAATGACAGGTTAGATATGAGACCCACATACAATGTGCCAGTTTATAATAGGTATGGTCCTATAGAACAAGAAACCCGATATCAGCCTTTTTTGGAGGGGGGTCATCGCCAGTACAGACCGGGGGAGAACAGATACAGGAAGGACTACTACGAGGAGTTCACATCCCCAAGGGACAACAGAAAAAGGGTACCAGAAGGGGGGTACGAGCAGGGCACAGGGTACAAGAGAAGAAGAAACCAGCAGGGGAGGGTATTTTTAACATCAGTGGAACAGATTTGAGTAGGCAGGAGTTGAAATTATTAGACAAGGGATTAAAACATGCCCCTATGAAACCAATGAACAAGTTTCAGACATATATAGATCTTCAAAAATATGCCAGGACTTTGAATATTAAAAAATATTTTTGAACAAGGAAGGCCCAGTGACTAGAGTGAACCCGGTGAGTCAATATTTACATACTGGGATGCATAATAAATCAACCTTTAACTCTCAGGATGGGACAAATGGTAATTGTGTTGAAGTCTTCAAAAGACTAGTGGAAAGGGACCTACAAAATATAGAGGAGAAGAAAAGAGATAATACTTTGGCAGTGGCGAAAGGTATATTGGAGGAGAAAGGATTAGTAATTAGACCGTCTGACAAGGGTGGGGGGGGGGGGGGTAGTGGTGCTCAATAAGGAACAATATAGGACTGAGTTAGATAGGTTGGTGAGGGATACCACCACATATTGCAAATTAAGGGGGGACCCTACAAAAACATTCAAGGAAGAATTGAGGAAGATTCTGAGGGGAGGATTGGATAAGGGGATAGTCGATGATAAGGAATTTGAAAATACCCAAAATTCACAAGAGCACCACTGCCCCCCCTGGTCGCCCTATAATCAGCGGTATAGGGTCCATAACCCATAGACTTGGGCAATATATCGACAATTTTTTGCAGCCGTTGGTACAGCGGTTGCCGTATGTAGTAAAGGACACGAAACACATGTTGTGCATCCTGGAAGGAAAGAATATAAATGAAAATAGCCTAATGGTCACGGCAGACGTGGCTAGCCTTTACACTAATATCCCTCATGGGCCTGCCTTGGCAGCGGTGAGGGCAAGCTTTGAGGAGGAGGGAGGATTGGATACTCAGCAGGTGGAATTTGTTATTGAGTTGCTCACATTTGCTTTGAGTAGGAATTATTTTTGGTATAGGGGGAGTTTTTACATCCAAATTAAAGGATGTGCTATGGGGGCGGGGTTTGCACCATCACTGGCTAATCTGTTTATGGGGCAGTGGGAAGCATAGGTGTTGGATAAATGGGCACAGGGGGGGAATATATCAATGTGGCATCGGTTTATCAATGATTTGTTTATAGTTTGGGAGGGAAGTGTATCACAATTGGATGAGTTCATTAATGAAATTATTAGCAATCAACTGAATATTAAGTTGGAGGTGGAAAGTGATTATCACACTGTTCACTTTTTGGATATAGAGATAGAAAAACATGAAGGGATCTTAATCACACAAACTTTTTTTCAAGAGCACAGATAGGAATGGGTATATGTCTATGGACAGTTGTCACCATCCACAATGGTTGAAAGCAGTCCCTAGGGGACAATTCACAAGATTGCGAAGTGGATACAAGAATTTTTGTGTAACCTTTTAAGAAAAATTGTGACTTTTTCTTTTTTCATTTTAGTTCCTGAACGCTGTCAGTGGGAGGAACATTGCGGCATGGTGAGAATTTTTAATCTATTATTGGGGCTGTTGGGTGGATGTGATGCCCACCCAGCTATGCCTTTTAGACACGGCGATCAGTGTTTTTGTTTATTGTTACCATGGCGGCAGGTGGGAGGAGTTGTGCCATGACAACGTGTACTATGCATCCCTTTGTACGCATTCACCTTGTGATGATGCGATTGGAGGACGGGTGGCGTCGGCCTTGTTTAGTGTCTAGTCATGACGTCGCGTACCATGAGTCCCTCTGTTGAGATGCGATTGGAGGGTGGGCAGAGCTGGCCCTCATTGGCGCATGTGACCTATTGTACTAGTGCACACCGGGTTTCCGTTTACAGAAAACATTATTCCATGCCGTGCCGAGATGGGCCATCCCAGGTCAGCTGATCAGGAGGTATGTTTTGATGATGTCACTTGTTACCTGTTCCCCATCAGGTCCGTCCATGCTTTCCTGCACTTTGATTGGCGCCTTTGATTTTGAAATGATTGGCTAATTGAGGTATAGACTTGTATATAAGTGTGTGTTCATTGTTGTTAGATTAGTAGGCTGAACGGCTTGCGAAAGTGCTATAGCAGCTCGAAACACCGGGCTGTCGCCGCCAGAGCCTACTTTTGACCATGCTGTCATTTAATGACTGATTAATAAAGAGCTAATTTTTACTTTTTCTATTTTTGTGGTGCCAGTCTTTTTCTGCATACAAGATTGCGAAGGAATTGCACAAACATTAAGGATTATATGGCACAGTCACAGAAGTTGGTAGATAGGTTTTTGGGGAGGAACAATTATATGCTGAAGTCATTGAAGTGGGGCAGAAAAAATAGGGATAGTTTGATAAAAGGAGGGAGGGGAGGGGGGTTACAGGAGTATAGGGTACCGTTTATAATTGAGTATTCCTGTCAGCATAGACAGATGGAGTCTATTGTGAAAAGGCACTGGCATATATTGAAGGAGGACAGGACATTACAGTGAGTGTTACCAGACAAGCCACAATTTATATACAGAAGATCGCCAAACCTTAGGCAGATATTGGCACCGCGTCTGGTGGAAGGACTGGTGAAAACGACAACTCCATTTTGGAGTCAGAAGGGTTTTTTTCCTTGTAGGGGATGTCAGGCATGTGAGGAAGCTAATGGTATTAGAACTGATGAGGTGGTGTCATTTACAAACCAGGCCAGGTTTAAAATCATGCAAAATATTACCTGCAATACTGTAGGGGTGGTTTATTTGTTATGGTGTACCAGTGGTAATCAATATGTGGGGAGAACCACCAGAGCTCTTAAGAAAAGGGTGCAAGAGCACATCCGGAATATTAAGAAGGGGGTCAGTGGACACAGTATATCTGAACATTTTAGGGTGCACCATGGATGTGACCCAAGGGGGTTACAATTTTGTGGGCTCGAAAAAGTCACATATGGGTGGAGGGGGTGCGATAGGGTTAGGCACATCTCTAGAAAAGAGACCCGGTGGATCTATAGTATGGGAAGCCTCCAACCTGGAGGACATAATGTGGATTTAGATTTGAATTGTTTCATTGCTGATAATTGATCATGTGATATGGGTAGATGCTATATGAATGATTACCCTGGATATGGATTTTAATGTTGAAGTGTTTAGGAGTGCTCTATGGAATAAAGCTCTGCATAATAGGTTTTAAATTAAAATAAAAAAAAATTATGGTAATTCATAATGATATGGACTAAATGTGAGCAAGATGCCAATGTGTATAATAAGTATGATATCATGCATCTAGACCAATATGGTGAAATTACATAGTAGTGCTCAATGGAATAAAGTTTTGCATAATAGGTTTTATATATTATTAACATGTGGGGATAAAGTGTGAGATAAGGGTTTTTTTGGGGAATTCATTTTATCATTCTTAGTGTATAGATATATATTGTAAACAGAGTTTCCCCCCGCTATGTTGGGATGCAGATAGATGGTGAGAAGGAGGATGAGTAGTATGTTTACAGGAGCGCGCAGTGTACTCGCGCTTCAGCCAGTCAAAAACACAGATGACGTAAGCCAATAGGAATAGAGTAGGCAGAGCATGCCGGGAGTATGACGCGTATAGCGTCATGTGGTGAGGCCCAACTGGAGTGCCATGACTTACGTGACATCACGAAGTCTGGCCAATTGGAGCGCATCAGCGCTGTGGATGGGAAAAGGGGAGCGGCGAGTAAGCCGCAACACGTGAATATAAATACATCCTGGTTAGCGTCCGACTTCCGTGCCCCTGATGAGTTACAAGAGAGTATCGAAATCGATAGAGCGGAGGCGGACGTACAGGACAAGAGAAGCGCCCCGTGAGTGGAGCCAGTGGGGGTCAGATGGCAGTGGAGTCCACAAAGTATGCCCAGCCTGGCAGCGTGGGAGAGCCCGTGAGAAAAACTCTGTGCGCAGTATAATCATTTGGACATGTGAGTGTAATTTTATAATAAAAGCAATTTTAAGGAGACAATATTACGCTATGTGAGACCTTTTCTTTGAGGTATTGCAACACAAAAAGGATTACGATACAGAGCAGCAATCTGCGCCAGGTTCCTGAGGCACCTAGGATTCCTAGAATTGTGCATGATTGGCCAGTCTAATAGTGGCCAATACATCCGGTGAGTCTGACCACTAGTGGGTGTTTATGGTGGAGGTGCTGCTGGTATTAATGCAAGAATATGGACAGTATATTGAAGTATATGAAGTCAAATAAGTGATGGTGTTCGCTAAACAACTATAAACTAATTTTTCTGGTGCGTGTACATGCCTGCCTAATTTTTCTGGCTGCACTGCGGGCGCTGCAACAACAAAACAAAAGGCATGTATATGTGCCCATTCCCCTTCGTGATCATTACCTTGCCGCGGTGAAGGGGCTTGCGTATCACAATGAAGCAATGACCGCTGGCTATATGAGTGTCTCGGGTGGGGGTGGCACACCAAAGATAATAAGGTCGTTGCTTGATTGTGGTCAGACCAAATTTGATCAGCTGGACAGTCACTGTTGTTCTATCATTGAGCTACCACAGCCCGGCAACCATATGGGCTGGAAAACCGCCACGGCCTGCACTCTGGCCATGTTGCGCACCAGTCCAGCACGGCCGTCACTATGCAAACAGCCGTTTGCGGTGCGTTACACAGTGAGTTTGGTGTGTCAGTGTGAACCAATACTCTAATTACACTCCCTGATTGATGTATACACATGCAAGATGTTTGAAAGCACTTTAGGCCTGCAATTTAGAATTCAATGTGATTGCTGCCCTTAAAACGCTGCTTTGCATCAAATCCAGATTTTTCCCCGGGACTTTTGGCATGTATCCCACTCCGCCATGCCCCCCTCCAGGTGTTAGACCCCTTGAAACATGTTTTCCATCACTTTTCTGGCCAGCATGAGTGTTTCCAGTTTTCAAAGTTCGCCTCCCCATTGAAGTCTATTGCGGTTCACGAAAGTTCGCGCGAACCGAACCTTCCGCGAAAGTTAGCGAACTGGGTTTGCGATCCAAAAATCGGAGGTTCGCGACATCTCCACTGATTGATGCCTGCGTGTGATTAGCTGTTGTGTGCATGTGGCCAGCCACTGATTGGTGGCATGTTGTATTAAAACCTGCTGAGTGCTTCCTGTCATTGCTCGTGATAGCTTCTAGCTCTAGCTTGCTGGTTGCTCTGTGTTCCTGCTCTTGTTACATTGGACTATCTGGACTTCGACCTCTGCTTGTTATTGGACCTTTCTTGTCTGCTGCCTGGTTTGACCTCGGATCCATTCTTGACCTCTCTCCTGCTTAGCCCTCCTGTACTGCGATATATTTGTTTACCCGTGTATGACCCTGGACTGTTTCTGGACTTTGCTAACTCTGAATCCTTGTTTGGCCTGGAAGTTTATTCACTCACCCTGCATTCAGCTCCAATACCTTGCACACTAAAGGCCTGGGTGTAACCGAAGTCAGGTAGGTGTTGTCTCTCACCTCTCGTTCAAGCGGGGACGTGCCACATAGGGTGAAGCGTGTGGAGGTAGATTGGGGCATTGGAGCTGATTTGTGAGTGGATATCCCTACAGGCCTGACAGTTGTTTTGTTTATGTTCGACTTCTGTCATAGGGGAGAATCCTAGATTATGTATTACCATTTTTCACTATTAAGTTTAAAGTTTAAATAGCTAGAGAAGGTATCAAATTGTTCCTGGCCTTTTGTAATGGATTTAATCGTGTCGGTTAGGGTCAGAAGCGGGTCATCTGCATATGCATGGATTTTAATCTATTCCTTTTTTGTTTTTACCCCTTTAATATCACTGTCCTGTTGAATTGATTGAATAATTGCTTCAATAATGAGGTTAAGTAGTCAGGAGGATAGTAAACAATCCTGTCTAACTCCATTTGCAATTGTGAAAATGCTGTTTATAAAATTGTTTACAATCACACTTTGGTTGTTACATCATTTTTTATTTTTTCCGATAAACACAGATCCTAGACTAAATTTTTCTAAGGTAGCAAAAATCAATTCTCTAGAAAGGCGGTCAAAGGCTTTTTCTGCATCCACCACAACCAGTAGTGCTCCTCTCGTTTTGCATCTATACATCAAATGTATTGCTGTATAGATGTTATCTTTAATATGTTTATTTTTAATGAATCCTATTTGTTGTTTCAGAAGGACATTTTGAATTACTCTGTAGCCTGTTTGATAGAATTTTTGTGTATTTTTCTTCTTTTTTGTGTGTATATTTTAACATCATGGTGTATAAGAGAGAGTGGCTTGAAGTGCGCACATTCCTGATCCGTGTATTATTATTGCATGTAGTCGGAATCCATTGGCATGCCAATTGTTGCTCCAATTATTTGACTATTCAGAGTGATAATCAATTTTAAAGTTATTCTTTAATTGTTTTAAGTTAAGTTGCGATCCGAGTCACGGCACCAAACTGTAAGCGTAACTTAACTTAAAACAATTAAAGAATAACTTTAAAATTGATTATCACTCTGAATAGTCAAATAATTTGATCAACAATTGGCATGCCAATGGATTCCGACTACATGAAATAATACACGGACAAGGGAGTTCATGTATGTCATAGTCAGAATGCTTTAACCACTTCAGGACCACAGTCTTTTCGCCCCTTAAGGACCAGAGCCTTTTTCTCCATTCAGACCACTGCAGCTTTCACGGTTTATTGCTCGGTCATACAACCTACCACCTAAATGAATTTTACCTCCTTTTCTTGTCACTAATACAGCTTTCTTTTGCTGCTATTTGATTGCTGCTGCGAGTTTTTGTTTTTATTATATTCATCAAAAAAGACATGAATTTTGGCAAAAAAATGACTTTTTTAACTTGCTGTGCTGACATTTTTCAAATAAAGTAAAATTTCCTATACATTTGAGCGCGAAAGTTATTCTGCTACATGTCTTTGATAAAAAAAAACCATTCAGTGTATATTTATTGGATTGGGTAAAAGTTATAGCGTTTACAAACTATGGTGCCAAAAGTGAATTTTCCCATTTTCAAGCATCTCTGACTTTTCTGCGCACCTGTCAGGTTTCATGAGGGGCTAAAATTCCAGGATAGTACAAATACCCCCCAAATGACCCCATTTTGGAAAGAAGACATCCCAAAGTATTCAGTGAGAGGCATGGTGAGTTCATAGAAGATTTTATTTTTTGTCACAAGTTAGCGGAAAATGACACTTTCTGACAAAAAAAAGAAAAAAAAAAAGTTTCCATTTCTTCTAACTTGCGACAAAAAAAATGAAATCTGCCACGGACTCACTATGCTCCTCTCTGAATACCTTGAAGTGTCTACTTTCCAAAATGGGGTCATTTGTGGGGTGTGTTCACTGTCCTGGCATTTTGGAGGGTGCCTAATTGTAAGCACCCCTGTAAAGCCTAAAGATGCTCATTGGACTTTTGGCCCCTTAGCGCAGTTAGGCTGCAAAAAAGTGCCACACATGTGGTATTGCCGTACTCAGGAGAAGTAGTATAATGTGTTTTGGGGTGTATTTTTACACATACCCATGCTGGGTGGGAGAAATATCTCCGTAAATGACAATTGTTTTATTTTTTTTACACACAATTGTCTATTTATAGAGATATTTCTCCCACTCAGCATGGGTATGTGGAAAAATACACCCCAAAACACATTATACTACTTCTCCTGAGTACGGCGATACCACATGTGTGGCACTTTTTTGCACCCTAACTGCGCTAAGGGGCCCAAAGTTCAATGAGTACCTTTAGGATTTCACAGGTCATTTTGAGAAATTTCGTTTCAAGACTACTCCTCACGCTTTAGGGCCCCTAAAATGCCAGGACAGTATAGGAACCCCACAAATTACCCCATTTTAGAAAGAAGACACCCCAAGGTATTCCGTTAGGAGGATGGTGAGTTCATAGAAGATTTTTTTTTTTGTCACAAGTTAGCGGAAATTGATTTTAATTGTTTTTTTTCACAAAGTGTCATTTTCCGCTAACTTGTGACAAAAAATAAAATCTTCTATGAACTCACCATACTCCTAACGGAATACCTTGGGGTGTCTTCTTTCTAAAATGGGGTCATTTGTGGGGTTCCTATACTGCCCTGGCATTTTAGGGGCCCTAAACCGTGAGGAGTAGTCTTGAAACCAAATGTCGCAAAATGACCTGTGAAATCCTAAAGGTACTCATTGGACTTTGGGCCTCTTAGCGCACTTAGGGTGCAAAAAAGTGCCACACATGTGGTACCGCCGTACTCAGGAGAAGTAGTATAATGTGTTTTGGGGTGTATTTTTACACATACCCATGCTGGGTGGGAGAAATATCTCTGTAAATGACAATTGTTTGATTTTTTTTACACACAATTGTCCTTTTACAGAGATATTTCTCCCACCCAGCATGGGTATGTGTAAAAATACACCCCAAAACACAATATACTACTTCTTCTGAGTACGGCGATACCACATGTGTGACACTTTTTTGCAACCTAGGTGCGCTAAGGGGCAGAGCCGGATTAAGGCTAAATGGGGCCCTAAGCAAAGTAACTGATTTGGGCCCCCCATCATGTCGTAATAGAATCAGAAGATGCAGCTGCACAGCAACATGCCGCACACACCGGGGCAGCCGAGCTACTGGTTGCTATGGGCAACAGCCCGCTTTCCTCTGTGGGTGCACAATGCAGGGAATAGCAGCGGCAAAATGCAGAGTGAGAGATGAATGGCTGGGACATTTGCGCTCAGGGGCTGGGGCACCCCTGTGAAGAGGGCGCCAGATATCACAGCAGCAGCACTTTCCCCCTGCATGTCCAGCCTGGCAATAGCAGAAAGCTCTAGACACCACCAAACCGGAAGCCCTTCCCCAGACAGAATTACATAACCACCCCCACCACCGAACAACCAATTTCCTCCCAAACTAGACAGCCTCCATCCCAGTGAATACGGTAGTCCAGCAGAGAAGGCAGCCGCAGCGGGGGAGAATGACAGCACCAGATGACTCACATTCACCTGATCCAAGCAATAGAGGTCCCGTCATCCGAAGCCCATCTGTCTCCTCTAGAGTGCTGCCGCTCTGTTGCTACTACTATTACTACTTCCTACTTCCTGTCTGATCTAAGAATCAGGAAGTTCAGAGCAAGCGGCTGCACTGTACAAGAGACAGATGGGTTTCAGATGACGGGATCTCTATCGCTTGGATCATGGATAGGTGAGTGAGCGTTTGCCATCTGCTGCTATCATTCTTGCTGCAGCTGTGGTTCTCTGTGGGAAGGGAGGGCAGAGTGGGCAGCGGCAGAGCGCACAGTAGCAGGAGGGGGACCTAGGAGGAGAGCCTGGCTCTGAAGACAATCAGCAGCACACGGCATCATTTGACAAGACAAGAAAAATAACATTTATATCGCGCTTTTCTCCTGGCGGACTCAAAGCAGCCTGCAGCCACTAGGACGCGCCCTATAGGCAGTAGCAGTGTTAGAGAGACTTGCCTAAGGTCTCCTACTGAATAGGTGCTGGCTTACTGAACAGGCAGAGACGAGATTCGAACCCTGGTCTCCTGTGTCAGAGGCAGATCCCTTAAAGGGACTCCGAGCAGTGCCTGTGGGTATGCCTTTAAGCATACCCACAACTAATTAATTACATCCTCACACCTACCAGCATGATGTTTGTAATTATATCCCCCTGGGTTCCTTATATTTCATTGCATTGTGCTGAATCAAGCTGCCGACTTGGGAGAAAAGTCATCCTGTGGCCGCGATTTCGATCGCGAAAATAGCGAAAACTAAAAGGCATAGGGCGGCCATTTATATATCATTGGAAAGAGGAGAAAGAGAGCTTTAAAATGATATGCATCTTTCCATAGTTACTGCACTGCTCGGAGTCCCTTTAACCATTATACCATCCAGCCACCGCTGACAGGATGGCGAGGGCTGGTTTATGTGCTGATGGGGCCCCTTTGACTCTGAATGGGGCCCCAAGCGACTGCTTTTGTTGCCTGGTCGGTAATCCGGCCCTGCTAAGGGGCCTAACGTCCTATTCACAGGTCATTTTGAGGCATTTGGATTCTAGACTACTGCTCACGGTTTAGGGCCCCTAAAATGCCAGGGCAGTATAGGAACCCCACAAGTGACCCCATTTTAGAAAGAAGACACCCCAAGGTATTCTGTTAGGAGTATGGTGAGTTCATAGAAGATTTTTTTTTTGTCACAAGTTAGCGGAAAATGACACTTTGTGAAAAAAAAAACAATACATATCAATTTCCGCTAACTTGTGACAAAAAATAAAATCTTCTATGAACTCATCATACACCTAACAGAATACCTTGGGGTGTCTTCTTTCTAAAATGGGGTCACTTGTGGAGTTCCTATACTGCCCTGGCATTTTAGGGGCCCTAAACCGTGAGGAGTAGTCTTGAACCCAAATGTCTCAAAATGACCTGTGAAATCCTAAAGGTACTCATTGGACTTTGGGCCCCTTAGCACAGTTAGGCTGCAAAAAAGTGTCACACATGTGGTATCGCCGTACTCAGAAGAAGTAGTATAATGTGTTTTGTGGTGTATTTTTACATATAACCATGCTGGGTGGGAGAAATATCTCTGTAAATGACACATTTTTTTTACACACAATTGTCCATTTACAGAGAGATTTCTCCCACCCAGCATGGGTATGTGTAAAAATACACCCCAAAACACATTATACTACTTCTCCTGAGTATGGCGATACCACATGTGTGACACTTTTTTGCAGCCTAGGTGCGCTAAGGGGCCCAACGTCCTATTCACAGGTCATTTTGAGGCATTTGTTTTCTAGACTACTCCTCACGGTTTAGGGCCCCTAAAATGCCAGGGCAGTATAGGAACCCCACAAGTGACCCCATTTTAGAAAGAAGACACCCCAAGGTATTCCGTTAGTGGTATGGTGAGTTCATAGAAGATTTTATTTTTTGTCACAAGTTAGTGAAAAATGACACTTTGTGAAAAAAACAATAAAAATCCAATTTCCACTAACTTTTGACAAAAAATAAAATCTTCTATGAACTCATCATACACCTAACAGAATACCTTGGGGTGTCTTCTTTCTAAAATGGGGTCACTTGTGGGGTTCCTATACTGCCCTGGCATTTTACGGGCCCAAAACTGTGAGTAGTCTGGAAACCAAATTTCTCAAAATGACTGATCAGGGGTATAAGCATCTGCAAATTTTGATGACAGGTGGTCTATGAGGGGGGCAAATTTTGTGGAACCGGTCATAAGCAGGGTGGCCTCTTAGATGACAGGATGTTTTGGGCCTGATCTGATGGATAGGAGTGCTAGGGGGGTGACAGGAGGTGATTGATGGGTGTCTCAGGGGGCGGTTAGAGGGGAAAATAGATGCAATCAATGCACTGGGGAGGTGATCGGAAGGGGGTCTGAGGGGGATCTGAGGGTTTGGCCGAGTGATCAGGAGCCCACACGGGGCAAATTAGGGCCTGATCTGATGGGTAGGTGTGCTAGGGGGTGACAGGAGGTGATTGATGGGTGTCTCAAGGTGTGATTAGAGGGGGAAAATAAATGCAAGCAATGCACTAGCGAGGTGATCAGGGCTGGGGTCTGAGGACGTTCTGAGGTGTGGGCGGGTGATTGGGTGCCCGCAAGGGGCAGATTAGGGTCTAATCTGATGGGTAACCGTGACAGGTGGTGATAGGGGGTGATTGATGGGTAATTAGTGGGTGTTTAGAGGAGAGAAGAGATGTAAACACTGCACTTGGGAGGTGATCTGATGTCGGATCTGCGGGCGATCTATTGGTGTGGGTGGGTGATCAGATTGCCCACAAGGGGCAAGTTAGGGGCTGATTGATGGGTGGCAGTGACAGGGGGTGATTGATGGGTGGCAGTGACAGGGGGTGATTGATAGGTGATTGACAGATGATCAGTGGGTTATTACAGGGAATAACAGATGTAAATATTGCACTGGCGAATTGATAAGGGGGGGTCTGAGGGCAATCTGAGTGTGTGGGCGGGTGATTGGGTGCCCGCAAGGGGCAGATTAGGGTCTAATCTGATGGATAACAGTGACAGGTGGTGATAGGGGGTGATTGATGGGTAATTAGTGGGTGTTTAGAGGAGAGAAGAGATGTAAACACTGCACTTGGGAGGTGATCTGATGTCGGATCTGCGGGCGATCTATTGGTGTGGGTGGGTGATCAGATTGCCCGCAAGGGGCAGGTTAGGGGCTGATTGATGGGTGGCAGTGACAGGGGGTGATTGATGGGTGGCAGTGACAGGGGGTGATTGACAGGTGATTGACAGGTGATCAGTGGGTTATTACAGGGAATAACAGATGTAAATATTGCACTGGCGAATTGATAAAGGGGGGTCTGAGGGCAATCTGAGCGTGTGGGCGGGTGATTGGGTGCCCGCAAGGGGCAGATTAGGGTCTAATCTGATGGGTAACAGTGACAGGTGGTGATAGGGGGTGATTGATGGGTAATTAGTGGGTGTTTAGAGGAGAGAATAGATGTAAACGATGGATTTGGGAGGTGATCTGATGTCGGATCTGCGGGCGATCTATTGGTGTGGGTGGGTGATCAGATTGCCCTTCAAGGGGCAGGTTAGGGGCTGATTGATGGGTGGCAGTGACAGGGGGTGATTGATGGGTGGCAGTGACAGGGGGTGATTGATAGGTGATTGACAGGTGATCAGTGGGTTATTACAGGGAATAACAGATGTAAATATTGCACTGGCGAATTGATAAAGGGGGGTCTGAGGGCAATCTGAGCGTGTGGGCGGGTGATTGGGTGCCCGCAAGGGGTAGATTAGGGTCTAATCTGATGGGTAACAGTGACAGGTGGTGATAGGGGGTGATTGATGGGTGATTGATGGGTAATTAGTGGGTGTTTAGAGGAGAGAAGAGATGTAAACACTGCACTTGGGAGGTGATCTGATGTCGGATCTGCGGGCGATCTATTGGTGTGGGTGGGTGATCAGATTGCCCGCAAGGGGCAGGTTAGGGGCTGATTGATGGGTAGCAGTGACAGGGGGTGATTGACGGGTGATTGACGGGTGATTGACGGGTGATTGACAGGTGATTGACAGGTGATCAGGGGGGATAGATGCATACAGTACACGGGGGGGGGGGGGTCTGGGGAGAATCTGAGGGGTGGGGGGTGATCAGGAGGGGGCAGTGGGCAGGGGGGGGATAAAAAAAAAAATAGCGTTGACAGATAGTGACAGGGAGTGATTGATGGGTGATTAGGGGGGTGACTGGGTGCAAACAGTGGTCTAGGGGGTGGGCAGGGGGGGGTCTGAGGGGTGCTGTGGGCGATCAGGGGGCAGGGGGGGGAAATCAGTGTGCTTTGGTGCAGACTAGGGTGGCTGCAGCCTGCCCTGGTGGTCCCTCGGACACTGGGACCACCAGGGCAGGAGGCAGCCAGTATAATAGGCTTTGTATACATTACAAAGCCTATTATACTATGTACATGCGGCGATCCGGGTGCTAGTAACCCGCCGGCGCTTCCGAACGGCCGGCGGGTTACTACGAGCGGTGGGCGGAGCCAGTCCCCGGCGGCTGATCGCGTCACGAATGACGCGATCGCCGCATAACCACTCCCGCAGCCGCCCCCGCCGATGGGCGTATTGCGGTCGTTTGGGCCCAGTCTTTGCCGCCGCCCATCGGCTGGGGGCGGTCCTCAAGTGGTTAATATAAAAAGGGAGTGGTATATATAGACTCAAACCACAAGATGGCACATGCATAGAAAAGTATACAGAAATCTTATACGTCATGACAAAAAAGTACCTAAATTTAGAGATGAGCGTAATGACTTAATTACGATTTCGCGAAATTTCGCGTAATTAGTGTAATTACGATTATGGCCATAAGTACATAATCGTAATGAAGAAGGATTTTACAAAATTCCGCGTAAGCGTAATTTTCGCATAATTTTCGCATTACAGTGGGTATCGCGAAATTACGTTTGCCTTGCATGCAACTGTTTGTAAGCGTAGTTACATAACGTAATTTCGCGATAGTTCATATTACTGTAAGCGTTAATTTTAGTGTCATTTTCGCGTTACGGTGGGTATCGCGAAATTATGTTTGCCTTGCATGCAAACGTTTGTAAGCGTAGTTTACACCCTTGAACTGTGCATGCTTAGTTTTTACATTATTTAACGCGAAAAAGCGTTTATATGCGAAAATTTGTTAGCGTTCGTCTGCCTACCGCTGATTCGCTTCTGATTGGCTAATGCGAACAAGTAATTTTTTATAGCTAACAAGTAATTACGAAATTTGCGAAATTACGAAGAAATGCGAAATTAAGGTATGGTTTAACGCGAAATTACGTTATGGTTTAACGCGAAATTATGTTATGAGCGTAACGCGAAATTACGCGTTGAAAATTACGCTTACAGTATTTTCAATTACGATTTTAATGGCAATTACGCTACCATAATTTTGCATCGTAATAGCAAATTTCGCATGCGTAATTATAGTAACGCGAAATTTCAAAAATTTCGGCTCAACCCTACCTATATTTCTTATTTCTGCAAAATCGCTTGGTTACAAGAAGTTCTAAAAGGTGTGAAGTGAACTGTTGACAGGATGCATGGGTCGGTAGGGGCTTTTTGTTGGAGATGTTACAGTCAGATAAAGACAAACATAGACATTGTGGTTTGTGCTACAGGAAAGAGCTTCTTTCAAAACTACCTTTAATATCAGGGCTTAAGGTGATCGTATAG
Organism: Hyperolius riggenbachi; assembly: GCF_040937935.1. Classification (NCBI taxonomy): domain Eukaryota; kingdom Metazoa; phylum Chordata; class Amphibia; order Anura; family Hyperoliidae; genus Hyperolius; species Hyperolius riggenbachi. The sequence continues at coordinate 250,641,557 of NC_090655.1, read as the reverse complement.
TATGTTCTTATAGACTTATATTAAAGACTTATGTGTTCCTAAACTAATATGGACGCGTCTGAACAACATGGTGTCTGAACAGCTGCTAAGCATTGCAAAGCCTTATGGTATGCCTTGCGGGTTACAGAACTAAGCAATTCCTAACACTACGATTATATATTCCTGTCTATCTTATTGTAGGATTATGTGTGTGAGCAAGCAAAGGAGTATATGCAGTGGCGTTCCTACCTAAGGGCGCAGGGCGGCGGGGCGCACCGGGTACCAGTCAGCCAGGGGGGTGTCGCCACGACCCCCCTACACCTGACTAAGGAGGGGAAGAGCAGCGCTAGGAGGAGGGGTGACAGCAGGGATAGCGGCGGGGAGGGGGAAATATCCCCCCCTCCCTCACCTGGGTCCCCTCCTTCTGCCTCTCTTCTCCCCCCAAAAATGTGGGCAGCGGGCCGGTGGCAGTGGGCAGCGAGCAGGCGAGCGCGGAGTATACTCACGTTACTTCCGCGTATCAGCCTGGAACGCTGCGTCACCGTCACGTGCCTCTTCTGCGCCTCCAATCATTGGAGGCGCAGTAGAGGCACGTGACGGCGACGCAGCGTTCCAGGCTGATACGCGGAAGTAACGTGAGTATACTCCGCGCTCGCCTGCTCGCTGCCCACTGCCACCGGCCGCTGCCCGCATTTTTGGGGGGAGAAGAGAGGCAGAAGGAGGGGACCCAGGTGAGGGAGGGGGGGATATTTCCCCCTCCCCGCCGCTATCCCTGCTGTCACCCCTCCTTCTAGCTACACGGGGGGGGGGGGGAACTATACTACCTAAACTGGGGGCCACTATACTAGCTGGCAGCTGGGGGCCACTATACTGGAGGCAGCTAAACGGGGGGGGGGGGGGCACAGGGCACTATACTAGCTACACTGGGGGCATCTATGGGGGCCACTATATTACCTATACTGGGGGGGGGGCACCATACCAGCTACAATGGAGGCAACTATACTATCTAAACTGTGGGCCACTATACTAGCTATACTGGGGCAACTATGGGGGCCACTATACTAGCTATACTGGAGGGCAGCTCTATGGGGGCCACTATACAAACTACACTGGGGGCAGCAACACTACCTACATTGGGGGCAGCAGCTATGCTGCCTATCCTGGGGGCAACTATACTAGCTATATTGGGGCAACTATACTACCTTCACTGGGGGCAACTAGCTACCTATACTGGGGGCAACTGCTAGCTACCTATACTGGGGGCAGTGGCGGCACGGGGGGGGGGGTGCTTTGGGTGCTGAAGCACCCCTTAAAATTCTCCAAGCACCCCCCAGCGTGAACTGACTTTCGGCATCTAATAGACGCCGTATCAGTTCACTACAGCGGCAGAGCAGGGCTATAGTAAAATGTCCGAAGCCCTGCTCTGGAGACTTTGGGAGTTGCTGGCTGCAGAGGATCGTGGGAGCTGCGCACTGGACGGAGGCCGGAACAGGAGCTCTGCTGCAGGTGAGTAAATTTTTTTTTTTCTTTTTAATTTATATTAGCAGCCAGGGGTAGCATTTATGTTCTGGCCAGGTCTGCTACACGATTGAAGTGTTTTCTGGACAGGTCTGCCACACGATTGCATGTATTTTCTGGGCAAATCTGCCGACATGATTGAACGTATTCTCTGGGCAAATCTGCCGACATGATTGCATGTATTTTCTGGGCAAATCTGCCGACATGATTGAACGTATTCTCTGGGCAAATCTGCAGACATGATTGAACGTATTCTCTGGGCAAATCTGCAGACATGATTGAACGTATTCTCTGGGCAAATCTGCCGACATGATTGCATGCATTTTCTGGGCAAATCTGCCGACATGTCAATTCAATAATAACATGCGCTAAAAAGTGTACATATAGAAGTACTTCACTATTTATTCAATTGTTAAAATCATAAAATACACACCTTCAAATTTCAAATAATCCACCATATATAGTTCAACTCTCATTCAACCACTCACATACAACATAGAGGGCCCCTCTATTCAATCCTTTTTCACCAGTATTAAAAAACTTCTCTAAAATCACGAGAAAGGACTAATGTTCCTTTATAGGGCTTTCTTCCCTTAATCCAATCAGAATAATTTCCTTAGGATTCCTTCTATAACGGGAATCGCACTGTTGCCAATGTTCCTGATTAGTTACAGTTCCGTCAATTTAGACTCACGTGTCCCTTAGGATGGGGGATTAGCAGCCGCTTTTCACAGCGATATGTTCCTGTAGCAGGACTCCCCCGCTCTGACCTCTTTACGTGCTCCCACACTCTGCCCGCTGCCTCTCTGTCTCACCGGCGTCTTCCAGCGGCATACGAAGGTTCAGACTGCAAGACTCAAACCTCGCTCGCCGCACTTCCGCTCAGATGATCAGCTGATCCGGCCAGCGTCTCTCTTTGGGTGACGTCACCACTCAGCTTCTGGATCTTTGTTTACAAGTGGCTGCTGCGCGCTTACACAGCCACCTAAGTCCAGAGCTTTTTAGCAGATGTCTTTATAGCAGAAAAAACAACCTCTACGCGTTTCAGCCAATGCGTTGGCCCTCATCAGGAGGAATTGGTAATGCACAGGAGGCCAGTGAATTCTCTTATCTTTATAGTCCAGGGTCGCCATTTTGCTCTATCACTTGACTCCGCCCTTATGCAAATACATAATTAGATCCTTTCCTCTTAAAGCAACGTTCTTCAGTATTCCTTCATTTTGACATTGGTGAATATAATGCACAGCACATCTTTCTTACCTCACTCATCAAACAAGATTCTTCCCCACCACATCTATCACCCACCCCCATAAAATTTGTTTATTAAAATTCACTCCTTTAAAATTACTTAAAAAAGGCAAAAAACTCCATTTCACTATTGAGGCCCTTAGGTGCCAATGTGTCCAACTGATAAATCCACATAGATTCTTTTTGTGACATCTTGCTTATATAGTCACCACCCCTTTTAGCTGGGTGGACGACCTCCAAACCATAAAATATAGTCCCCTTTAAAAGGCCTCTATGTTTCTCTTTATAGTGTTTGGACAGTGGGTGTCCCTCATTTTTCTTTTTTATATTATTAAAGTGTTCCCCGATCCTCCTCTGTAGGGATCTTTTTGTCCTCCCCACGTATCTTTTTTGACAGGGACATTGGATACAATAGATCACACCACTGGTTGTGCATGTGATAGAGTCTTTGATCTTATACATCGTTGAGTCTGGTGCCTGAATCTCCACTATCCTCCCTGGATTGCTTGTTCTCCTACAGTTGAGGCAAAAACCACACCTCATAAACCCCCCTCTCTCACGTTCTTGTGCTGTGTTTATCCCATATTTGCATTCATTAGCTGCTGTGGCTATGGATAATCCAATATTTGGTGCTTTCTTAAAAATTAATTTAGGCCTCTCAGGTAACAACTCCCCCAGGGTTTTGTCTTCCTTCAATACATCCCAGTGCTTACGAATTATCCCCGCTATTTTGTTTGATTGTGTGGTATGCTGGAACAACATACTGAAGTTGTTCGCATCCCACTCTGTTTTATTATGATTTTTATTCATGGATAATAATTCCTCTCGGGGCTTCAATCCCACTACTCTCCTGGATTCCTCCACCTGCCTTAGCGGGTATCCTTTCTCCAAGAAGCAGCCCACGAGCCTATCCGCCTCCATCTCATACTCCTCCACCTCCGTACAATTACGACGTAGCCTCGTGAACTGCCCCCCGGGGATATTGTCCAACCATCGAGGAAGATGACAACTGGTATATAAAATATAGCTGTTGACATCAACCGTCTTCTGAAATGTCCTTGTCTTTATAGATTGATCCTCAACATATAGTTCCAGATCCAAAAAATTCACACTGCTAGTACTCACACTTGCAGTGAACTTAATCCCCCAGTCATTTTTACCCATATGCTCAATATATCTTTCCAGAGATGCCTCATCTCCCCTCCAGACTAACAATACGTCGTCGATAAAACGACGCCAGAGGACCAGGTTCGCACCGCCACCTCGCTCCCCAAAAACATATTCCTCGTCCCAGTGGGACATAAACAAATTAGCGTAGGCCGGTGCGAACCGGGTCCCCATGGCCGTACCCCCTTTCTGCAAGTACCACCTCCCCCCATATTCGAAATAATTATGTTCCAGAATGAATTTAATGGATTTGAGGATGAAGCATCTCTGTTCCTCACTTAACATCTCATCTTTTTCTAGGTAAAATCCGACTGCTTCCAGTCCCCTCTCATGTTTGATTATTGTATACAAAGAGGATACATCCATAGTGCACAGTACCCAATTCTCTTCCCACTGCAAACCCTCTAGTATATTCAGGATGTGTTTTGTATCTTCTATATAGGCCTTGGTGTTCTTTACATATTTTTGTAGAAAGGAATCCACGTACCTCGAAAGGTTTGCAGTTAGTGATCCCACCCCCGATATGATTGGCCTACCGGGCGGATTACTTATATCCTTATGAACCTTTGGCAGGTGGTAAAACAGTGGCCGTCTTGGGAATTTTACATCCAAGAACTCGTACTCATTCTGGTTGAGAATCCCTTGTAGTGATCCTTCCTCCAGTAAATTCTTAAGTTCCTCCGCAAATCTGATCGTTGGGTCAATACTCAAGACGTAGTAGGTCTCTGAGTCACCCAACAGGCGTAATGCCTCATTTTGATATGCCAAGGAATCCTGTATCACAATACCACCCCCCTTATCTGCTGGGCGTATTGTTATTTCTGGATCTTTCCGAAGTTCACGTAAGGCTTTCCTCTCACCACAGGATAAATTATCATATCCAAACCTACTGACCTTCATACGTCTAATATCTTTCTCCACTAAATTTTCAAAAGCAGTCATCGCTTCACTGTATTCAGTCTGTGGGAAGAAGGTTGAGGGATTTCTCAGTGTGGTGTGTACGGAGGATGATTGGATGTTATCCCTTTGTATAGGGTTCTTCAAAAAATATTTCCTTAGACACATCTTTCTCATGAATTTCTTCACACTTATATATGTGTCAAATTTATTAATTCTATTATTAGGAGCAAATTTAAGGCCTTTTGCTAGAAGGCGAGTTTCCTCTTTTTTAAGAGTACGTTTACTCAGATTGAACACCCCACCCCCCGCATTGTCAACCTCTTCATTCCCTATTTCTTCTTTACGTTTCTTCCCACCCCCCCTGCACCCCCTTTTTCGTTTGCCACTCGTGGTGTCCGTAAAAAATATTGACTAATTGAATTCCTTGGTTCTTCCACTATTATATTACTTCTATTTCTATTATTACTCCTCATATTACTAATTCTATTCTTCTGTCCTTGATTGGGTGTTTGGTTCGGTATTGATATATGTCTCATATTCCTTCTAAAGGCCTCCTGTCCCTTTAATGGCGGGCCTCTTGGTGTCCTATTTTTAGTGGCTGAACCCCTCTCCAGATTTGTGGCTTCCCTTGGATTCCTATCCAATGGGGAGTATCTGTTAAATGTCGGGATATTAAATCTACCGGGACTAGGTGTGGTTTGTTTGCCCCTACTGCCGACATGATTGCATGTATTTTCTGGGCAAATCTGCCGACATGATTGCATGTATTTTCTGGGCAAATCTGCAGACATGATTGAACGTATTCTCTGGGAAAATCTGCCGACATGATTGAACGTATTCTCTGGGAAAATCTGCCGACATGATTGAACGTATTCTCTGGGCAAATCTGCCGACATGATTGAACGTATTCTCTGGGCAAATCTGCCGACATGATTGAACGTATTCTCTGGGCAAATCTGCCGACATGATTGAACGTATTCTCTGGGCAAATCTGCCGACATGATTGCATGTATTTTCTGGGCAAATCTGCCGACATGATTGCATGTATTTTCTGGGCAAATCTGCAGACATGATTGAACGTATTCTCTGGGCAAATCTGCAGACATGATTGAACGTATTCTCTGGGCAAATCTGCAGACATGATTGAACGTATTCTCTGGGCAAATCTGCACACATTACGTGTATTTTCACCCGGGTTCACGGCAAATTACAGTTAGCTCCGCCCTCATCTGGTCATGGCCACGCCCATTTTTTTGCCGCATGTTATAGCGCCACCCATTTTTTGCCCCTTTACCTTTTTTTTTTTTTGGGGGGGGGGGGGGGTGTCTTATAATACCCAGCACCGGATGTCAAATGCCCTAGGTACGCCACTGAGTATATGTTAGGTATATTAGGTATAGCAAATAAGTAATAGGAGTCCCAGGGCCTCCCACATTCCCCTCTTTCCAGTTATGATAATAACTGGACATCCAACTGGACCTCTGTAGGTATATTCCTAGTTAGAACCCTGTGGGTCCTCCGGCTTGGCTTACAGTGGGATGCCTTTGAGCCTTAAGGGCTAAGTAGTAGTGCTCAGCAGAGCTCGAATGTTCGAGTAGCTCGAATATTCGAGCTCTTTTTCAGCTATTCGAGCTCGGTATTCGAGCTCCGAATAGCTGGAGCTATTCGAATGGGCTATTCGAGTGAACTCGAATAGCCCATTCACTATTCGAGCTATTTGAGCTACCAGCGCTATTCGAGCTCGAATACCGAGCTCGAATAGCGTCATAGCCCAGATTGATGTCCTTAGAGCCAATCAGAGGGCTCCCAGGCCCTCTGACGGCAGCCAATCACAGAGGGGGACCCTGGCCAGCCCCTACCCTATAAATAGCGGCCGCCATGTTAGGTGTTTCCGTCCTTGCCTGACTTTGTACAGAGAGAGATCTGCTCCTTTGTGCGTTGGCTTAGCAAGTGCTCTATAGTGGTCAACTACCTAGCGTTTTTGCTCACATACACCTGCTCTATACACCTATATTGTTGTTAGTTAGATAGACATTGTATTTTAGTTAGTAGCTTTTGTGTTACATAGAGACAGCTGCTGCAGGCTTACAGCTTTAGGCCTCAGGGCCTGCCTGTGTGGGCAGCTGTTCTCTCCTGTCCTCTGTTAGCTTATTTCTCATCTATACCAGTATTTCTGCTGTCCTTTAGTACTGAGTGATTGTATTTTGTATTGTAGTTATATACTGTAACTGTACTAGGACACTCACTGTCACTGTTTGTTCATAGCTCCTGCGTGTGCGTGCACTCACTGTCTGTAGTGTACACACACTCTATTTCCTTGTGATTACTAGTACTGATTATTGTAACTGCTACTAGTTGTACTTCCTGACTGTTACTACTTACTTACTGTACTACACTCACTCAGTCACTGTTCATAGGCTAGCTCCTGCGCATGTTTGCGCGTGCGTGCACTCACTGTCTGTAGTGTACACACACTCTATTTCCTTGTTATTACTACTGATTATTGTAACTGCTAGTTGTACTTCCTGACTGTTACTACTTACTTACTGTACTACACTCACTCAGTCACTGTTCATAGGCTAGCTCCTGCGCGTGTTTGCGCGTGAGTGCACTCACTGTCTGTAGTGTACACACACTCTATTTCCTTGTGATTACTACTGATTATTGTAACTGCTAGTTGTACTTCCTGACTGTTACTACTTACTTACTGTACTAGACACTCACTCAGTCACTGTTCATAGGCTAGCTCCTGCGCGTGTTTGCTCGTACGTGCACTCACTGTCTGTAGTGTACACACACTCTATTTCCTTGTGATTACTACTGATTAGTGTATTTTCTAGTTAGTGTACTAGGGGACACACTCACTGTTCACTGTTCACACTTACTGATTACCGATTTTTGTATTTTGTATTTGTACTGTAATAATCACTTAGCGATCTAATCACTTAGTGATTAGTGTCACCTCACCCAACAACCCACTCCATTAAAGTACCCCACTTTTCACCCGCAGTTTTAAAAAACTTTTGTGTTTATGCCCAAAACATCTAAGATGTCTGGAAGTGGCAGCCAGCGCGGTTTGGGCAAGGGGAAGGGCAGCAAGGGAATCAGGAGGAGAGGGAGCAGCATTGTGGCAAGCCGCGGCCGTGCCACCATGCACAGTTCCGCAGCAGCAGCGTCAGTGGCTAACATTCCTCTTATAGCCACTGGCCGTGGACGCCTTGGGCGCCGCCCAGCAGGAGCATCTGCAACTCACGCTGCAGAGACACAGCAGCAGCAGCGTGTAGCACCTGCTCCTATTTTCCTCCAGCCGGGTCGGAAACGTCCCATTGAGGAAAAGGATGCAGACACTGTGGTGCAACTGATGACGGAGGATGAGCAGCCCGCCATCAGCTCTGCATCCGAGGCCTCCACCCTCACCACCACCACCCCTGTTCGCAGCAGCCGCCCAGCAGGGCCTGGGGAGGAGGCCAGTTCACCGTCAGTCGCCGACCTGTCACTCAGCACTCTTTTGACCCCAGGCATGATGCGTCAATTGTCTGCTGTTGTTGGCGATTTGGAGGAAGAGATGCTGATGGGCACTTTGGGGGATGAGGAATTGGACAGCAAGACTGTGGCGACAGTCAAGCAGCCCATCCATGCATCAGGAGAGGAGTTTGGGGGGTCATCATCCCAGCAGGACATGTTTCAGGAGGGGGAGGCTGATGATGACACGGTGACAGACAGAGACTGGGTGCCACCACCTCCAGGGGATGTCGTCCTCAGCAGCTCTGAGGAGGAGGAGGAGGATGCGCTTGTGGGCCTTGCAAGGAGGCGCATCATTGCAAGCATTGGCAGCAGTAGGCAGGTCCCACAGCCTGCTGGTGTCTCAGGCTCAGCAGCAGCAGCAGCAGCATCTGCCAGTACCACCACCAGCCGCACCCAAGCCCCTCCCCCCCAACCACCACAGGGAGACAGGCAGCAGCGGTTCCATGCCGTAGGGGGTTGTTTTTGTCACCAATCTGGCGCTTTTTCACCATGCCCACTGTGGACAGCAAGTACGCCACTTGCAACCACTGTCAGCGGAAGTTGAGCAGAGGTGCAGACCCCTTAAAGTTCAGCACCAGCTCGCTCATCAACCACCTTGCTGCGAAACATTTCCACCAGCATGAGGAGTTCCAGAGGCTGAAGGCATCTGGTGCTGGCAGTGGCACCACACCCATCACTGCACAGCCTTCAGCAGCAGCAGCAGCAGCAACAGCAGCCACCCGCCCTCCTGCTCCTCCAGCAGCACCAGCAGGAGTGCGGAAACGCACTGCTCCTCCCCCCTCTGCAACTCCTGCCGCCGACACTGAGGCCTGTTCTGGCAGCCAGTCCTCAGTGGCCTCCTCTGCTGTGTCTGCTGATTCCCGTGCCAGCAAAAGGCCACGCCAGAGCCTTTTGAGCGAGTCCTTCCAGGGGGTGGTTAGGGCTCTGCCTCCCAGCAGCCGTCGCGTGCGGCAGCTGAACGGCTTGCTGGCACGGGCCATGTGCTCCCAACTCCTGCCGTACACGCTCGTGCAGGAGGGGAGCGACATGCGTGCGCTGCTTGCTTGTGCAGCCCCAGACTGGCAGCTCCCCAGCAGACACTTCTTCGCCCGCAAGGCCATTCCTGCACTGCACCGCTTTGTGATGGCCAATGTGAAGCGAGGGCTGGAGCACGCGGTTGGTGAAAGGGTCCACGTCACCATGGACTCCTGGAGCAGCCGCTTAGGGACAGGCCGCTACCTGTCCTTCACTGTCCACTGGGTCAGCTTGGTGGAAGGGGGTGAGGATGGGAGAGCAGCAGCGGGCACAGCAGCAGCAGCAACACAGTGGGTGGTGCCACCCCGCAGGGTCAGGGGAACTGCAGCAGGTTCCTCCGATCCTCTGCCATCCTCCGGCACACCTGGCCAACCCCCCGCCTCAGCAGCAGCGTGAAGGCCCGCCACTGCCAAGCGCTGCTGCACTTGGTCAGCCTTGGGAAGACCAGGCTGACGGCAACCCATGTGTTGGCCAAACTCCAGGAGCAGGAGAGGATTTGGCTGACCCCCAGAGGCCTCAGAGTTGGAGAGGTGGTGGCCGACAATGGGGCCAATCTGGTTGCCGCAATAGACAGGGGAAACCTGACCCACACATTCCCTGTCTTGCCCACGTGCTGAACCTGGTGGTGCAGAAGTTCTTGCGCACCTACCAGGGGATGGGCGAACTGCTGGAAACGGCAATGAATGTTGTGCCTCACTTCCGGCGCTCGGCTGCAGCCTGTGCGAGCCTGGAAGACGTGCAAAAGGAGCTGGAGCTGCCACGCCATCGGCTGATCCTTGATGTTCCGACTCGCTGGAACTCTACCCTGGCGATGTTGGAGCGTCTGGTTGAACAGAAGCACGCTGTCAACCAGTACCTTGCCCTGGCCACTGTTTCCGCCGCTCAGAGAAGGGACAAGACCAGCAATATCCTGTCCATCGTCCCCGATGATGACTGGAGGCACATGCAGCAGGTGTGCTTAGTGCTGGCTCCCTTTCTGCAGGCCACTAACATGGTGAGCAGGGACCATGCTTTGGTCTACGAGTGGGTGCCCCTGGTTTGTCTGCTGAACAGGGCCCTCGATGCTTTGCTGGAACAGGGAGCGGCAGCCTTGGACCAGCAGGAGCGGCAAGCAGCTGCACAGTCCACCTCTGAGGGGGAGGAGGAGGAGGACTTGGTGGAGGTCCCTGACCTTGCTGCTGATGAGGGGGATCAGCACAGTGCAGCTGAGTTGGTGCGGGGGTGGAGAGAGGATGAGGCTGAGGAGGGAGAGGAGGAGGATGAGGACAGCACTGCCGCCGATGTGCCAGCACACGTGGCCCGCCTCTTCCCAATGGCAGCGCACATGCTGACGTGCCTGTGCAAGGACCCCAGGGTGATCCAGATGAAGCAGAGGGAGGACATCTGGATCAGCATGATGTTGGACCCACGCCTCAAGGGGAAGTTGAGCCAGTTCCTGCCGCCTGCAGGAGGAGACCCAGCGCAACAAATAAGGAGCTTGCAGCAGGCCCTTGTTGAGCGCTTGGAGGAAGCCTTCCCCCAGCCTTCCACCCCCACTGTCCAGCCAGCACAGAGGCAGCAGCAGGTGCCTGCATCCAGCAGCAAGCGCCCCACAGACCTGCTGTCTCTCAGCAACGAGCTCTACAGGACTGTAGAGGCTCCGGCAGCAGTGACTAGAGAGGAGGTGCATGCAGCAGCATCCTCCTCCGGTCACAGCCAGCACCTGACCCGCATGGTGGCTGACTACATGGGGTCCTACAGCGGGCTTGACAGCGATGCCCCTGTTGATCCCATGGAGTATTGGGTCAAGCGCCTGGAGATCTGGAGCGAGCTGGCGCAGTACGCCCTGGAAGTGCTGTCCTGTCCCCCTTCCAGCGTGCTGTCCGAGCGCTGCTTCAGTGCAGCTGGTGGCGTGGTCACCGAGAAACGCTCACGTCTGTCTCACAAGTCTGTGGACAGACTGACGTTTCTCAAGATGAACCAGGCGTGGGTGGAAGGCGAGTTCCTGGCCCCTGTTGTCGGCGAGAGGGGGACATGAATTGAAGAATCATCGTTAATGTGCCTTACCACCCTTTACCACCTCCTGGCTCCTGCTCACTAAGCCAGCCTGGTTCACTTTGACTATTACGTCGCCTGCAGCCACAAATTTTACACCTACAGTGGGCTGCTGTGTACTGCCCTTCTGCTGTCTGTCTGTGTTTCCCACTGTCAGGGTACACAGATTTACCTTCTGCTGCCACTCTGCCACCAGCTATTACGTCAAAAAATAGCTATATCTGTGTACTTGGTTGTAAAACCAAAACTACAAAACCATTAAAAAAAAAAAGGTTTAATTTTTCTGAGGTGCCCGGGTTGAAAACTGTGTTGTCCCAGTTGTGTATTGGACACAATGTGGGCTGCACGACTGCTGTCTGGGACCTCCTGTTGTGTTTATTTACGCCCTGGTATCACCGCTAGGTACCAGGGCTATTATGTCACGCTGCCTGCCTGCTGCCACACTCACACTACTCCTCCATTCCTCCTGCTGCTGCTGCTGTCTGTCTGTGTTTCCCAACGCCTGGGTACACAGATTTACCTTCTGCTGCCACTCTGCCACCAGCTATTACGTCAAAAAATAGCTATATCTGTGTAATTGGTTGTAAAACCAAAACTACAAAACCATTAAAAAAAAAAGGTTTAATTTTTCTGAGGTGCCCGGGTTGAAAACTGTGTTATCCCAGTTGTGTATTGGACACAATGTGGGCTGCACGACCGCTGTCTGGGACTTCCTGTTGTGTTTATTTACGCCCTGGTATCACCGCTAGGTACCAGGGCTATTATGTCACGCTGCCTGCCTGCTGCCACACTCACACTACTCCTCCATTCCTCCTGCTGCTGCTGCTGTCTGTCTGTGTTTCCCACTGCCAGGGTACACAGAATTACCTTCTGCTGCCACTCTGCCACCAGCTATTACGTCAAACAATAGCTGCTCACATAATTACTCCTCCATTCCTCCTGCTGCTGCTGCTGTCTGTCTGTGTTTCCCAACGCCAGGGTACACAGATTTACCTTCTGCTGCCACTCTGCCACCAGCTATTACGTCGAAAAATAGCTATATATCTGTGTAATTTGTTTTACAAACAAAACCAAAAAACCATAAAAAAAAAGGTTTAATTTTTCTGAGGTGCCTGGGTTGAAAACTGTGTTGTCCCAGTTGTGTATTGGACATGATGTGGGCTGCACGACCGCTGTCTGGGACCTCCTGCCTGCTGTGTTTATTTACAGCTCTGGTATCACCGCTAGGTACCAGGGCTATTATGTCACGCTGCCTGCCTCATTTACTGCCTGCTGCCACACACTCATCCTCCTCCTCCTGCTGCTGAATTTACCTCCTGCTGTCTGTGTGTTTCCACTGCCAGGGAGCACATACAATGGCGCTTCCAACATGCGTGCGCCACCAGCTATTTGTTACGCTCAAAAATAGCTGCATTTCTTTAAAAAAACAAAAAAATTATATATACTTTTTATTAATACTGTGTGATATTATTTTTAGAGGTGTCCGGGTTGAAAACTGTGTTGTCCCAGTTGTGTATTGGACATGATGTGGGCTTCACGACCGCTGTCTGGAACCTCATGCTGTGTATTTACGGCCTGGTACCACCGCTAGGTACCACACAGCCTATTATGTCTCGCTAGATACAATAATAAGATAAATTTACTCAAAAAAGTATGTGTGATGTGTAGGTCCCAGCACTGGTAACCAATAACTCTAAAAATAAACCAAAAGCCCAAACCAGTATATGCTGCTCAAAAAATACTACACTTTATTGAGAATATGAATATATAATAAATAATTCAATTAATGCATATGCACACACACTATATTTAAATAATGTCAGGGAATACTGACACAGGATTGTATGATAATGCAATACAAAGTGCTGCTGCTGACACCGATCACCCGGGGGTGATGTTTTTCACCCGGGGGTGATTATGTCTCGCTGCCTGCCTCATTGACTGCCTGCTGCCACACAATCATCCTCCTCCTCCTGCTGCTGCTGCTGAATTTACCTCCTGCTGTCTGTGTGTTTCCACTGCCAGGTAGCACATACAATGGCGCTTCCAACATGCGTGCGCCACCAGCTATTTATTACGTTTAAAAATAGCTGCATTTCTTTAAAAAAATATAAAAGAGAAATAAGTGAAGAAGAAGAAGACGATATAGAAAAAGAAGGAGAAGAAGAAGGAGAAGGAGAAGGAGAAGGAGGAGGAGGAGGAGAAGGAGAAGGAGGATAAGGAGAAGGAGATGGAGAAGAAGGAGGAGGAGGAGGAGAAGGAGAAGGAGAAGGAGGAGGAGGAGGAGGAGGAGAAGAAGAAGAAGAAGAAGAAGAAGAAGAAGAAGAAGAAGAAGAAGAAGAAGATACAGTACTGAACAAAATTCTGGACACAACTTCTCTTTCCACCTTTTTTTTTTTAAAGGAACATCCCCACATAATCACTTGCTGTTGTTACTTGGAAAAAAAGATGTTTCTTGCATCATTCACCCTCAAAACAAGTGTTGGAAGCTATTTAAGGCCAATTCGAATAGTCAGCTCGAATAATGAGCTCGAATACCGACTCGAATAGTGAGCTCGAAGTCCGAGGTCGAATCGAATAGTAAAAAATATTCGACTCGAATATTCGACTGAATTCGAATAATTTACTATTCGAATTCGACCAAACTCGAATAATAAAAATGGGTATCCGAGCATCACTGAGGCTAAGTACTGCACATAAATGTGGGTAGGATTAGGAGCAGTAGCTGTACACTTTTGAATACAGCACATGTGGTGGTGGGCCATTAGGGGAAATTTATCATAGGTGTGACAACAGATATGAGCTTGTGGTTTAGGCTTCAAGAGAATATATCTGTGCAGTGACATTTAATATCATGGCTAAACCATACTATTCCATCCCATCTTATCATATGGAGATACAGTATATATGATTAACTTAAAATGGACAACATGGTGTCCTTAAGCCTATGAAGTACCTTCGGAGCTAGTCTACTTTAGGGGACCCACCGTAAATCCCCATAGAGAATTGGAGCTGTGCTGAAAACGGAACAAATTTTCCGCTTTCAGCTCTTTTAAATCCCCACAAGCTATAGATCTTTGGAAAGGTTAGAATCTGCTCTAACGGATGATGCTACTTTCGGTGAGCAAAAGGTGCAACTCACCATGTAGGAAGCGCCGGAACGGCCGCGATCGCGGCTCTGTCGGCCATCTTACTTCTGTGCTGCTCATTTTTCTCCCTTCTCATTGGAGGGATTGTTAGCTGGGGGCGTGTCAGAAACTGCTCTCCCTTCTCCCCGGACAAGACAAACGCAGAACTAGCTACTGACGGTTTTTTTTTTCCCCTCTGGCACGCCCCCAGCTAACAATCCCTCCAATGAGGAGGGAGAACAATATGAGCCAGCACAGATGTAAGATGGCTGACGGAGCCGCGATTGCGGCCTTTCGGCGCCTCGTTCACGGTGACTTTCAGTTTCTTCTCACCGAAAGTGGCATCATTCGTTAGAGCAGATTCTGAGCTTTCCATACATGTATAACTTGTGGGAGTTTAAAAGAGCTGAAAGCGGAAAATTTGTTCCGTTTTCAGCACAGCTCCAATTCTCTATGGGGATTTACGGTGGGTCCCCTAAAGTAGACTAGCTCCGTACCTTCTACTAAGCTTCATGCGGCTTCTATAGGAACGGTGCAGGTAATTAGCAAAAGAAACATAATATTCCAATTACCTTAACTAACAATTTCAGCTAATAAAGCATGTAGGTAGAAAAAAACAAAGTCTTGTAAAAGTAATACCTTTTAATGGCTAACTGATAAAGTTAAATAATGCAAGCTTTCTGGGATCTAGTCCCCTTCTTCAGGCATATTTCTAGATGTTAGCTGTAGTAAAACACTGATGCAGGGAAGCTGCATGAAGATGGCAGTTGTACTGGTTGCTGTTTAGCAGTTAGATGTCAGGTGATCAGCAGGAGTCAGTGAGCTTATGCAAGCAAACATGAAATTTAGCAGGTTTCTGAAGATAGTGAAGCCAAGTCAATCATGTTACATAAGGAGTCATGAATCCCATTCCACAATTTAAACCTTCTGTTAATGTCTTGAACATTTTCATAAATTTGTACTCAGAAATCTTCCTTGCTTGTTCATTTTTAAAGTTACCCTTAAGAATAAGTACTTTTAGATCTTGCATGCTGTGTCCTGGTTCACAGAAGTGTTGGCCCACTGGTGTGTCCATTTTACCCTCATTAATTTGATCACCTGACATCTAACTGCTAAACAGCAACCAGTACAACTGCCATCTTCATGCAGCTTCCCTGCATCAGTGTTTTACTACAGCTAACATCTAGAAATATGCCTGAAGAAGGGGACTAGATCCAAGAAAGCTTGCATTATTTAACTTTATCAGTTAGCCATTAAAAGGTATTACTTTTACAAGACTTTGTTTTTTTCTACCTACATATATTGTTTGGCTAACACGGTACAGAAACATTTTAGCTAATAAAGCAGACATTTTTTCTTACATATGTGTTTTGATATAGAAAGATACATAATGGAGGATGCTATGCATGTATTCCTTCACCTCCTTCGGGATTAGTGTGGTTGCTGCAGGATTGGATTCACCAGATAAGGTAACTCGGCCTTCCTCGATGTTGGTGAGGTTACAGAAGAGAGGAGCCAGAATGGGTGCAAAGTGTTGATAAAACTCCATACTGAATCCATCAGGACCTGGGCTTTTCTTTTTAGGGAGTTTTGCAGAACTCTGAATTGCACACTGGGGAGTCTAGCTCCTCTCTCTCTCTGCTTTACTTAACGCGGGAAGACCTATATTGTCCAGAAAGTCTTAAGGACGCAGGAGGTCAGATAGAAGCTCTAGTTATCTTAATACCTAAACCTGGGGAAGATCCCCTTTTGACTGAATCGTACAGACCAATCTCCCTCCTTCCATCAGATATTATAATTCTGGCCTAAATTTTAACACTCAGACTGTCCAGTGTGATTAATAAATTGGTTCAGCCTGATCAACACATATTTATTCAATTGAAATCGACAGTGATAAATATTAAGAGAGCATATCTGAATATTAAGCCCCTCCCTCCAACACAGGTACTAGAGCTAGTTTGTTAGTAGAGATATCCTTAAACACAGCTGCGCCTCTGGTATAGTATCCTGCTGACTAAAGGAGGGACACTATGCCCAGCAAGACCCTGCAGGGATCCGGTCCTTAAGGGGGGTTAGGCGGCCGGTCCTGAAAGGGTTAAAAGGCATTTTATTGATAGGAGAGAGAGTGAATTGGATCGTACCCCATGTGGCCTGTCTGGTAGTTATTGGATGAATCTTGGAAACTATAACATTATAACATATAAGGGGCACCAGACAGGGATGCCCGCTATCGCCTTGATGTGCACCCTGGCTATAGAGCCACTGGCTGAAATACTGCATTATCCAGATAGATAAAGGGATTCCAATTTGGGCATTTTGATTGCAGATGACTCCCTCTTGTTTTCCAGGGGATACTTATGGTTCGTTATGACAGACTTTCACCACCATATATACATTTGGATTTTACTTGGGTCTCCTTGTTAACCATTCTGTGACCACCTAACACAGGATGGTGGCCGCAGAGTGGCTCTCTTGTTCCTCAGTCACGCCATATGGTGTCATCTCACGAGGAGCGAGATTAGACGGGAGCTCGCACAAGCGTGAGCACCTGTCAGTAAACAGAGGCAGCTGCAGTGATCATAATAAATGAATACAAATGTATATAAATCACTGTGATCTTGTGCAGCACTGTACAGAGGACCGCCTTGTAACTTAACTGTTCCTCTGATGGGCTCACAATGTAACTGATAATATGGCCACAGCCATATGTCTAGGTATGTTAGTGTAGTGTATGGATCGTAGTCTAGGGCCAATTGGGGGGATGGGGGGTGGAAGAAAGCTCTATTAGTGAGAAGAAAAGGGGTTAAAATTCATTTGTGTGCCAAGTTGTGTGTGTGAGCAATAAACAATTAAAGTTGAGAAGTGCTGCATTGTACAGAATCGCCTGGTCACTAGGGGGTATAAACCTCTGGTCCTCAAGTGGATAATTGAGACAAGTCATGTTTAATGCCCCTGGATCTTTTTCTTCATCCCAGATTCCTTGAGGATATTACGTCAGAGTGTGTCACATCAGATATTTAGGCATTGTCCTGTCCCCTGACCCTGTACAGTCTGAGAGGTGAAATAGGGCTTCTTTAATTGATCACTGTAGTGGTAAGATTGTGGCATGTCCTAAACTTCCCCTATCGGCAGTGGCTAGAGCTATCCTGGCCAAAATGGTGATGGTGCCAAAACTCTTATATATTATGCATAATTCACTTGTCTGGCTCCCCTTGGGGATTTTCAAAATAATAAATAACTAATATGTGAGTTATTATCGAATAAAAAAAGCTCCTGGAATCAGGCTGGAATATCTGCAGTATCCTAAGGGCATACATGCAAAAATGGCACCAGGAAATTTGGGCGCTGGGTGAAACTGAAAACCTGCTCCTGCAAAAGTCCCGGCAGTGCTAATTACTATTCCCCCTCCAGGCTGCCATGGACTCAGGGAAGATGCAATTGGGCTGCCAGCTGGTGGCTGAATTGCACTGTTTTTTTTCCCGTAATTTATGCTCCGTGTTTTGCCAGCGCCCAAATTACCTTCTGAGTGTCGCTATAGCTATAATTCACATTACAGCCTATGGTGGCGACTAGCGGCACCCAAATGTCCAGCACTCCTTTTGCATGCCCCTATACTAAGGATGGGGGGACTAACTGTACTATTTTATGGCTGCACAACTGCAACATCTAGCGGGTTGGGGTGCCCCTGACTTAGAAGACCTCTCTAGAGACTTGGTGAACTGGCTTCTGAGGTCTCACTCTGTGTACCAAGCTCTGGAGGCATCTATATCATCCCATCATTTTTCTTAAAGTGAACCTCTGGACTAAAAATCTACTCAGCAGAACTGAAAAGGCTTGGTGTTTCTTTAACAGTTTCACAGCATCAGAACTTTGTTTTTCTTACCAAAGCATAATTTTAGCTGCATTTTTACCTAAGCTCCACCCATCAAAGAAAACAAGCCCGGGCTTTTTATCCCTGATGCTGTGCAGAGCATGATGGGATTTCCTATGTTGTTATTCACGTTGCCTAGCAACTGGAAGAGGTGCTCAGGACACAGGACAGTTGGAACTGTGTCATATGCTCCCTGTCACCTCCTCTCAACCAAAAAGATGGCTGCCATCATGAAATCAAACATTTGCCTGTTCTTTTAAAACAGTGTGGGTAACAGATTATATTACCTTTCTATTTAATTAACATAACTAATGTAACTTAATGACAGTATGTTTGTTTAGGCTGGAGTTCCTCTTTAACTCTCTACAGTTAATGCTAAAGGTTTGGCTTAGAGCAAGATCTAGGCAGGAGGTTGTGGGTTATTTCTGCCAATATTGGGGAAATTTCTCTCATCCCGAGTTTGATATATTGACATGTAAAATGTGCTGGTCAGGTAGCGGCCTGCATCTTCTTACACAGGCGCTAAAGGGGAACTTTATCCCAGGAATGAACTTCATTCCAATCAGTAGCTGATACCCCCATTCCCATGAGAAATCTTTGCCTTTTCTCAAATAGATCATCGGGGCAGAGGGGGATTTGTATGGCCAGGCAGATACTATGGTGAAACCCCTCCCTCAGTGTGATGTCATGACCATGGTTTTCTATCTGTGAACCTCATTGCATTGTGGGAAATAATTACTTTTTCCAACTGCCAAGCAAGCAGTATCTCCCTCTGCAAATCTGATAATAAAGTAAATAAGGGTATATTGTTAATAATACACAGATTGCCATTTCTCAGATGGAACACTTGCTATGTCTCCTGTGTAGTGAATGGAATATAGAGATGACATGATTGTCAGCCCATCACATGCTGTTGTCACTTCCATGATACACAAGGTGTCACTGCTTTGGGTAGCAGAGTTGTTATATTGGCTGATCTGTACTCAGCAATGGGCACTGATGTGCTGTGTGTGGCTCTCAGGGACTCCTCTGGTGACATCTCTCCGCTCCTGCCTCAGTCTCTGGTGACATTTGTGTGACAGCCTCTTGTCAGGCCACCGCTGGCGTAGCAATAGGGGATGCAGAGGCTGCATGAGCAAAACACATAGATTCCTAATGCAAGCCACAAAGGCCTCTCCACTGTCACTGCTTTACCTTCATAGTAACGTTTGTCAGTCAGCAGCATATCAGTGTAGGAGATGTGAGTAAGGTTTAGTCTCACAAACACATTTTTGTAAATCCCTACACATATATGTAGATCTGTACATAGGTTATGAAAGAGGGAAAATGGAGAAGATAGACGGATTCGTTTTCCATACATGTTCTGTCTCTTCCATGGTGTTCTGAGGGGTAGTTCCAGGCATAATGTGGATATGGAATAACTGGTAAATTGTATATGACAAGGAGGGGAGTGCATCACATTGAAGGCTGCAGTTTGTATATTCTCCACAAGATGGCGGTGTCACAAACGGGAATATCCGGATTAGAGGAGGAAGTCAGAGGAAGCACAGAGGAGACATTGCTGCTGCTGCTGGAAGACGAGGTAATATTTATTCTATATTGTTTATTCTGCAGCACCTATTGGAGTGCAATGAGCAATTCCCCTTAGTGGGGCTCACAATGTAATGTGCCCACCGCAGTCATAGTCTGATGTTCTGCCACAAGAAGAGGTCAGCTTCTAAAGGGAACCAAGTAACACATCTCTTCTTTCTTCAGGACTGATGTTCAGGTCTAAGTAAATATATGTATTTTTCTACTGAAAATGTGATTACCTGACTCTAAACTTTATTCTCATCATTTAACTTCATTTATCTCTGATTGACACATGTTAATAAAAAGGAAATCAACTAATGATAGAAAGGACCAGTGTGGTTTGAAGGATAAATTAGGGTGACCATGCGTCCTCTTTTCCCCAGACAGGTCCACTTTTTCCGACCTGTCTGGTGCGTATGACCGTTTTTTTGAAAAGTCCGGGTAAGGAGAGCCGTTTAGGAGCCGAACACGAGTGGCTCTTTAAAGGGAGCCGAGCGGCCAAGCCAGAAGAGCTGATGCTTTCTAAAGAGCCGGAATTCCCATCACTAGACTGAGTCTCAGTCTAGTGATGGGAATTCCGGCTCTTTAAGCATTGACTCTTCTGGCTCGGCTCCCAAAGAGCCGTCTCGTACTTGTCCACCGGTAGGTCAGGAAAAACCCCAGTGGGACCCACCCCCAAAGTCCCCACGCTGCAAGCTGTGTGGTACACACACAGGCAGGCACCGGGATCATGTCACCGCTAGCAGTGCAGCCCTGCCCGGGTACACTTTGCTGAGTGGAGGCGGAGGAGAGAATTTCAGCTCCAACCAGCATCGCAGCATGACAAATTCTGCTGGCATGGAGAATATGAGCACCAGGCTCCGGCAGACTTCAGGGAAGCAGCAGTTCAGAAGTCACATGACTGGCATGTGTACTTCACAGACCACTGGCTCTCAGCTTATCACAGGAGAGCAGCGCGCGGATTTCAAATGAGAAGCCAGAGAGATCTGGTGAGCAGGAGATGCTGGGCTGAGAGGTAGCAGATGCTCGTCATGAAGATTACACTGTCTGTGAGGACAGACGAGGGGAATAGCACTTGACAGCAGAGGAAGAGATAAGAAACTGCAGGGGAAAGTGTATGGAGGCAACAGAAAGACAGGACAGCTTTCAAGTACAGATGGACTGCACATGTGTGCAGCACAGAAAGAGAGAGAAAGACAGAAAACGTAAACACTGAACAAGCTGGGAAATAATGTAAAATAATTACCATTAAGAGGAAAGATAACTTGACAACAGCAAAGGCAGAGCAGGAAGAGAATATAGATATGGAGGAAAGATGGAAAACCTGTAAGGATCATGTGTGCTGCTGCAGCGTGCATTACACTGGGTCAGAGTATACAGACAAGAGAAGGCTGGTGAGATCTGTCTGATTTATTGCCAGAACCGTTTTGGTCCCCATGTAAATCAGAGACAGCAACAACTAAAGATTCAGTACTTACCCGGGGCTTCCTCCCACCTTATAAGCGTGTGTGAGTCCCTCGCCCTCCTCCCGCGGTCTGTCGTTCAGCCCCGGTAACTGGCTCAGTCGCATTAAGTCTTGGTCTTCCACACATGCACAACTGAACCAGTTAATGGGGCTGATTGTGGTTTGGCAGACCATGGGAGGATGGCGAGGTACTCACACATGCTTATGGGGCTGGTGGAAGTCCTGGGTAATTCTTGAATCCTTAGTTGTTGCCGTCTCTGGTATACTTTAACCTCAGTGACAGAACCTAACTGATATTTAAATTTTTCTGTGTGAACTCTCATTTTTCTGAACAGGATGTCTTCTTCAGCACTTTACAGAGTATAGAGCCATGTCAATGACTGTCCTCAGAGGAGTTTACAGTCTAATCCTACCATAGTCATAGTCTAATGTCCTACCATATTATTATTATGTATTTATATAGCACTGACATCTTCTGCAGCACATTAGAGAGTACATAGTCATGTCACTGACTGTCCTCAGAGGAGCTCTCAATCTAATCCTACCATAGCCATAGTCTAATGTCCTTCCATATTATTATTATGTATTTATATAGCACTGACATCTTCTATAGCAGTGTACAGAGTACATAGTCATGTCACTGACTGTCCTCAGAGGAGCTCACAATCTAATCCTACCAAAGCCATAGCCTAATGTCCTACCATATTATAATTATGTATTTATATAGCGCTGACATCTTCTGCAGCACTGTACAGAGTACATAGTCATGTCACTGACTGTTCTCAGAGGAGCTCTCAATCTAATCTTACCATAATCATAGCCTAATGTCCTTCCATATTATTATTATGTATTTATATAGCACTGACATCTTCTGCAGCACTTTACAGAGTACATAGTCATGTCACTAACTGTCCTCAGAGGAGTTCACAATCTAATCCTTCCACAGTCATAGTCTACCATATTATTATTATGTATTTATTATAGAGCATTGACATCTTCTGCAGCACTTTACAGAGTACAGAGGACTGTATAGGGCAGTGTGGGGGACCACTATACCACTAGGTAATGCTGTTATGGGGACCACTAGAGTAGGGTATTTGAGTTCCAAATCATGGGGCGTGTGGGCCCCAGGCTGAAATTTCTCTGGTGGGCCCCCAGTGTCCCAGTCCGATCCTGCCCAAAGCTTCTGTGTCGCCCGGTAACAACCCTCGCATCTCCCTATTGATTGGCCCAGAGCCCTGCGTGCGTGCTGCTGGAGCTGATGGGAGAGGAGAGGATGTATGTGTGTAGCTGGAGCTGCCATGCGGTGAATGACACACACCAAGCAGACATGAGTGGGAGCAACTTTGCTGAGGGCGGCAGGAAGAGCATTTTGTGGGGAAATGTGCTGCCAATCTCATTGCATTTGCGGGGAAATCTACTGCCAATCTCATTGCATTTGTGGGGAAATCTGCTGCCAATCTTATTGCATTTGTGGAAAAATCTGCTGCCAATCTCATTGCATTTGTGGGGAAATCTGCTGCCAATCTCATTGCATTTGTGGGGAAATATGCTGCCAATCTCATTGCATTTGTGGGGAAATCTGCTGCCAATAAGATTGCATTTGTGGGTAAATGTGCTGCCAATCTCATAGCATTTGTGGGGAAATGTGCTGCCAATCTCATAGCATTTGTGGGGAAATCTGCGGCCAATCTCATTGCATTTGTGGGGAAATCTGCTGCCAATCTCATTGCATTTGAGGGGAAATCTGCGGCCAATAAGATTGCATTTGTGGGTAAATGTGCTGCCAATCTCATAGCATTTGTGGGGAAATGTGCTGCCAATCTCATAGCATTTGTGGGGAAATATGCGGCCAATCTCATTGCATTTGTGGGGAAATCTGCTGCCAATCTCATTGCATTTGAGGGGAAATCTGCTGCCAATAAGATTGCATTTGTGGGTAAATGTGCTGCCAATCTCATAGCATTTGTGGGTAAATGTGCTGCCAATCTCATAGCATTTGTGGGGAAATGTGCTGCCAATCTCATAGTATTTGTGGGGAAATCTGCTGCCAATCTCATAGCATTTGTGGGGAAATCTGCTGCCAATCTCATTGCATTTGTGGGGAAATCTGCTGCCAATCTCATTGCATTTGTGGGGAAATCTGCTGCCAATAAGATTGCATTTGTGGGGAAATGTGCTGCCAATCTCATAACATTTGTGGGGAAATCTTCGGCCAATCTCATTGCATTTGTGGGGAAATCTGCGGCCAATCTCATTGCATTTGTGGGGAAATCTGCGGCCAATCTCATTGCATTTGTGGGGAAATCTGCTGCCAATCTCATTGCATTTGTGGGGAAATCTGCTGCCAATCTCATTGCATTTGTGGGGAAATCTGCTGCCAATAAGATTGCATTTGTGGGGAAATGTGCTGCCAATCTCATTGTATTTTGTTGGGAAATCTTCTGCGAATCTGATTGCATTTTGTGGTCGGCCGGCCGTCCACCATGTGGTCTGGGGGAAAAATGGCCCTCCATGCCCGCAAAGTTGTACAGCACACTTCTAAGGTCTTGTATATTTGGCCCCGCCCATGACCACGCCCACATGCTGTTGTGATTGTCCTCTTTTTTGGAAATCAAAATATGGTCACCCTGGGATAAATAATATCTTTTGCTTTTGAATTCTTTGTGATATGCCTGACTAGGGCTTTTGGGGAGGGGGGGCGGGGGGTAGAGGTGTGGCAAAGGTCTTGCTTAAAGTGGTCCGCCTTACTGCGGCTGCGCGAATCGCCGATGTCAATCATGGCCACGTGGGCCGCGGCGAACTGCGCAGGGGCAGAACTACTGTGTCTACGCACTTCGCCGCGGCCCACGTGGCCATGATTGACTTGAGGGCCGGGCTTGTTCTTTTCACTTTCTAAGGGAACCTGTCAAGAACCATTCCCCCATCCACTCAATAGTGATGGCCCAAACTGTTCGCTGGCGGACAGTTCCTGGCGAACATCGGATGTTCGCCCATTTGCCCACCAAACACATGGAGAGTATGATCCGCCCCTCATATATATTCAAGGAGCCAAAAATTGGTTCAGGGAAGCGTGTGGTGTCAGGAAGAACCAGTAAAAATGTACACAGATGCCACAGTACTTCCCATACTAGACCCTTGAAGTTTCTGAGTTTTGTTTTAGCGTTTTTCCTGGACAGGCTAGAAAAAGTCTCTTGTCAAAGGAATACTATCGATACCCAAGTGTTCTAAAATGACAGTGTGCAAATAATGTCTAAGTAGCTGTGTAAACATTTTCCTACTTTTCATGTTAAATATCAGAGGCAAAAGCTGTAATTTATTGAGGGTAGGATTTAGCTATATTGGGACAAATTAATTGCAGAATGGGTGTCTGCTTCAGTGCACAGCCAGAGTTGCATATCAGACTACAGAAAGCAAATCTCAAACATATCAAACTCTGAAAGCAAAAACAGTATAAAAAGCTGTGACAATTAGTTACATTTCCTCTGCTCTCTTCAGACACTTCAGTCAGAAGCACAGGACACAGGAGCTGCAGCTGTTGGGAGCTCTCTTCTCTGTCACACACAGAGCTGCACATAGAGTTAACTGATCAAGTGTGAGGGGAATTTCCCCTCTCCTCATGGCTCAGTCAGCCATCAGTTTTGGCTTCAGTAAAGATTTATATCTTGTCACTAACTGACCCTCAAAGGAGCTCACAATCTAATCCCTACCATTGCCATATGTCTATATTATGTAAGAAGTGTAGTCTAGGGCCAATTTTTAGGGGGAGCCAATTAACTTATCCGTATGTTTTTGGAATGTGGGAGGAAACCGGAGTGCCCGGAGGAAACCCACGCAGACACGGAAAGAACATACAAACTCTTTGCAGATAGTGCCCTGGCTGGGATTCGAACCAGGGACCCAGCGCTGCAAGGCGAGAGAGATAACCACTACGCCACCGTGCTGCCCATGTGAATCGATAGTATTCCTTTAACACTGTGAAAGTACAGTGCTCAGCCCTCTCGATTTTGCTGGAAAGACTTTTAGGAAAGGAGGGTTTGATTTAAAGTGGTTAGCAGGATTACACCACTTGAACAGAAAATATTCCCTTAGTGGGACTTATCGTTGGTTTAGATGAAGAGAACCTTTTGAACCGATTTCAGACATAGAGATGAAAAGATTGACTTTGAAGCTGGTATTGCTGGTTGCGGTTACGTCAGCTAGAAGGTTGGGTTATCTTCAGGCTCTGTCAGTCAAAGATCTTTTTCTTCCAGTCTTTCCTAACATAATTGTTTTCAAGTTGGATCCAAACTATCTTCCGAAGGTGGTTTCGGATTTCCATAGGTATATACAGAATATTATCCCAACATCATTCTGGGCGAATCCTTCTTTCAAGAAAGAAGAAGAGCGTCACTGTTTAGATGTCAGAACTGCAATGGTTACTTATCTTGACAGAATTAGAGAGTTCAGGAAAACAAGTCAGCTGTTTGTTCTGTTTTCTGGATAGTGTACTGGTTAAGGGCTCTGCCTTTGACGTGGGAGATCAGGGTTCAAATCCTGGCTAGGGTCACAACCTATTCAGTAAGAAGTCCTTGGGCAAGACTTCCTAACACTGCAGGGTGGGCCCTTAGTGGCTGCAGCTCTTGAGCTCTTTGAGTCCAACAGAAGAAAAGCTATACAAATGTTAGTATTATCTTTAGGATTATTTATGGAAAGAACAGAAGGGGCAGCCTCAAAACAGATAGTAGCCAGATGGATATACCAGGTGATAGCGTTAGCATAAGAAGGTTATTCCCCCTGTTTCGGTAAGAGCTCATCCCACATGCTCCTTAGCTACCTCTTGGGCTGAAAGGGCCAGGGACACCGTACAGCAAATCGGCCAGGGAGCAACATGGACAAGTCCATCTACGTTTGTGAAACAATATCTCAACAAGACCTATCATTTGGTAGAAAAGTGTTTCAGGCTGTGGTCCCTCCCTAAATGGTGTAAGTATTACAGTGGAATGCAAAAGTTTGGGAAACCTTGTTAATCGTCATGATTTTCCTGTATAAATCGTAGGTTGTAACAATAAAAAAAAATCAGTTAAATATATCATATAGGAGACACATGCAGTGATATTTGAGAAGTGAAATGAAGTTAAAAAACTTTCGTAAAATTAGGCAGGTGCATAAAGTTGGGCACTGTTCTCATTTTATTCACTCCAAAACCTTTAGAACTAATTATTGGAACTCAAATTGGCCTTGTAAGCTCAGTGACCCACTGACCTACACACACAGGTCAATCCAATTATGAGAAAGAGTATTTAAGGGGGTCAATTGTAAGTTTCACTCCTCTTTTAATTTTCTCTGAAGAGTACTAACATGGAGGGTCTCAAAACAACTCTCAAATGACCTAAAGACAAAGATTGTTCACCATCATGGTTTAGGGGGAGGATGCAGAAAGCTGTCTCAGAGATTTCAGCTGGTTACATAGTTACATAGTTATTTTGGTTGAAAAAAGACATACGTCCATCGAGTTCAACCAGTACAAAGTACAACTCCAGCCTGCTCCCTCACATATCCCTGTTGATCCAGAGGAAGACGAAAAAACCCTTACAAGGCATGGTCCAATTAGCCCCAAAAGGGAAAAATTCCTTCCCGACTCCAGATGGCAATCAGATAAAATCCCTGGATCAACATCATTAGGCATTACCTAGTAATTGTAGCCATGGATGTCTTTCAACGCAAGGAAAGCATCTAAGCCCCCTTTAAATGCAGGTATAGAGTTTGCCATAACGACTTCCTGTGGCAATGCATTCCACATCTTAATCACTCTTACTGTAAAGTACCCTTTCCTAAGCTTGGAACATATTGAAGAAATGGAAGACCACAGGCTCAGTTCAAGTTAAGGCTTGAAGTGGCAGACAAAGAAAAATCTCGGATAGACAGAAGCAGAGTTGCTCAACTCCGAATTCGGGTGAAACCCGGATAGTTACTATCCGGATTTCACCCAGTAAACCTGGGCAGGGGGGTCAAGCTTACCTATCTAATGTCTTCTTCGGTCCGTCCCTCGGTGCCTCCCATGATGCGGCCCACGCGCATCACGTGACTACAAACACTTCCTCCTTCAACCCGGAAGGAGGAAGTGTTTGTAATCATGTGACCTCTGCGTGGACCGCATCGTGGGAGGTGCCGAGCGATGGACCGAAGAAGACGTCAGATAGGTAAGCTTGACCCCCCCCCCCGCCCATCCCGCACAGGTTTACTGGGTGAAATCCGGATAGCAACTATCCGGGTTTCACCCGAATTCGGAGTTGAGCAACTCTGGACAGAAGAGACAAATGGTGAAAACAGTCAGTCAACCCACAGACCAGCACCAAAGACCTAGAACATCTTATTGCTGCAGATGGAGTCACTGTGCATCGTTCAATCATTCAGCACACTTTACACAAGGAGATTCTGTATGTGAGGGTGATGCAGAGGAAGCCTTTTCTCCACCCACAGCACAAACAGAGCCGCTTGAGACATATGGAGCACCGCCTATAACCCTACCCTATCTTGCTCATTTTTCTGGAATGTATGTTGTAGATGGAGGATGTATTTTAGATCACAGTTTCAGCTGTCTTGGTGTTGGTCGCCCTCTTGTCTCAGGTTTCACTCTTTGGTTACTTTTTCGATGAACTGAGGAGGAGGAAGCATGGCGCCTTTTATAATGCCCTTGTGTTAGTGTTTCCACAAAAAGAGGTGGGACACACCTCTCCTAATGGTATCCCGTATGCTGGCAAGAAACAGTGTGTCCAGTGAGTCCAACAGGTGCTTTTTTGATCAAGAAAAACTATGACATTTCCTGAATTGTTTGATCTGTTGGCCATAGTGAAAAATGAAGGGCTGACTCAGACTCTGACTCCAACTCCTCAGTTTATAAAACCACTAACTCCGACTCCAGGTACCCAAAATTGCTCCGACTCCGACTCCTTAGTCTAATTTTTACAAAGGCTATGGATTTGGTTCAAAAATCATGTGACTCTGACTCCTCAGTTTATTGGAGTCACTGACTCCGACTCCAGGTACCCAAAATTGCTCCGACTCCTTGACTCCAAATCCACAGCCCTGGAGAAATGATTATGTATTTTTAGACACAAATGAATAGTGAATGATGACTGGTTTGATTTTTCAAATTATATGATCAATCAAGAAAATGAATTGAGCTTAAAAGAACTAAAGAAAACGATTGTATGGTGTATGGCCACCTTTAGTTTCGAGGGTGTAAACTGTGAAGCAGGTGGTTTTGGTGCACGAAGCTTACCGCCGCGCGGCGAAACTAAGCGCCACATAGCAGCAATGTAATGCAGTGGGGGGCGTGTAAGGGTAATTCGGAGCTCTGGCAGTACACCCCGAATTACATCTTCCTCCAAGTTGCGACAACTCGAAGGAGTAATAGTATTTAACGCCACCAGGGAGATTAGCAGCAGCAGGGAGAGAACAGCATACGGATCGCCCTGCGCCCAACTCTCTGGTGATGCTTGCGTATGTACTGGGGTGGTGTTTTGTAAAATGCACAGCCGTCTGTGTTGCAGAACAAGGCCATATGGTTAGGCCCTTATTATTGTGTAATAAATGTATAAATTGTGTGTCATGTATGAAATATTATCTGTAAAAAAAAACTGAGCTGCATGTTCACATGTAAGTAATGTATGTAAGTCAGTGACTGTTGTAAATAAAGTTAATTGTAGTAGGTGGGTGAATAGTGGGGGTGGTCTAACTTTCTAGGGGTGTGGACTGTGGGGAAGGTGTGACATCATAAGCAGTCGACCTCCAGGTCCACAGTGTGGAATGAGCTTTAATAAATGAGTATGTACAAATCTTGTATTACCCTCACTAAGGGTAACCGTTCTTATTCTCATATCGAGACCGGCATTGGGGTGTTACATTGCACCTATTACACCCCGATGCACTAGCAGAGAATCTACCCTGTGAAATGCAATGTACTGCATGCTTTAGAAACTGCAATAGAGCAGGGTCTATGGCACATATATGGTGGTATTACCCGGTAGTAAGGGACTTCTGGGTTGAGGTTGCCTCAGCTTTGCACTTGAACGGATCATCTCAACAGAACCCTTGATGTTAATACTGGGGTATTAGCCCCCTGGTTGGAAGATTCCCACACACAGATCAGCTCAGTAATAGCCAGGGCTGTGGAGTCGGTCCAAAAATCCACCGACTCCGACTCCTCAGTTTAGGATTCCACCGACTCCGACTCCTCGACTCCGACTCCTCTAATTTGCATATTACAATTTTGTTGATTAAAAGTATGTAACATGAAATTCGTCTCTTAACTGCCAACGCTTAGGAATTTTACAAGACAACTGAAGTGAGACGGATATGTAGACTACTATATTTATTCCCTTTAGACTAAAACTAGTCCTTGGTAAGAGTACTTATAAAAGGTACAAACCGGAACAAAAAACATCTATCAGGCCCTAGGCAATGTAAGTGTGGGTACATGTAAGCATGATGTGCAGGTACTCTGCAGGGGAATGAGGGGATTGTAAACAGACAACACCTCTGTGTTCAATGTGCACAGCATTCTCAGTGGATTCCCTGCAGCTCTGTGGAGAGTGCATATGTAGAGTATAGTACTACTGTGTAACAAAGTAAACCTGAGACAGATGAAATTAAAGTTTTATACATACCTGGGGCTTCCTCCAGCCGCCTTCAGGATAATCAGTCCCTCGTTGTCCTCCTCCACCACCTGGATCTTCTGCTATGAGTCCAGGTACTTGAGCCAGTCGGGCGTAGTGCGCATGCACACACTCCGCCGCCAGGAGCATACTACACCTGTGCAGCACTATTGCGCAGGTGCAGAATGTTCCTGGCTGTGGGAGCGGCATGCGGCCGGACAGCGCTGACTGGCTAAATTACCAGGACTCATAGCAGAAGATCCGGGTGGTGGAGGACAGGGAGGGACTGATTAGCCTGAAGGGGGCTGGAGGAAGCCCCAGGTATGTATAAAACTTTACTTTTCATCCGTCTCAGGTACCCTTTAATTTGTAGCCACCAAACCAAATTTTAACACCATATCAAATTATTTGATTTCATGAGCCAAGGGAGTGCATACATTTGCATAAATCAGCATCAATGCAGAATTATTTCCATCTCATTGACCATCTCTATTAGTGACACAGCTACACATCAGGCTTTATTCTTACAGCATAGATGTTATTTAGTATATATAAGAGATTCCTGTGTACACATCATATATACAGTCACAATCAGATATGTATATCTGACCTTAAAAATACGGGGACTGCTTTATTGAAGCAGCACAAGTAACTAATTTTGATTGGTTTATTTCATTTTTGTGGACTAAGCACAGCTATTACTGTATATATACTGTATATATACATTATTTTTAATGACTTTTATATGAAAAATAGAACATTGTATCATATTTTCTATTTTAATTACAGTTACAAATTCATTAGGAGTCAGAGTCGGTGCATTTTTTCCCGACTCCGACTCCAGACACCCAAAATTGCCCGACTCCACGACTCCGACTCCACAGTTCTGGTAATAGCAAAGGCAGCCAGGCTACATATCGCAAAGCAGCAGCAGCAGCCTACTCTATTGATGGAAGCAGCTGAAGGCATAGTAACTGACATCCTTATTTCTGTTAATTGTCAGTGACATGTTCAAGGTGTTCACAGAGACCTGGCAACCCTGGGCTGCATATATGGCAATGCAGAGCTCCAATCATTAGCTCCTGCTCCTGAACAGTGCCTAGCGTACTTACAATGTGTTCCTCATTACCTGTGGGGGTCTTGGACCCTATACTCTGCAATATGCACTATAATACACTGTGTGTACTCTTTGATCCTGATTCTGTGCTCCTGAGTTTATTTTATACTGTTTTGATGTAAACTTACCTTTCAATTTATGTAATGTATTCTGATGGGTTTAATTGCACAGGCCTTATATTGTGGGGTGTCTGATACGCTTGTTTTTAAGAATTGTTAACTCCTTAATACAACTCTTTGAAATTAATAAACAAGTATGTATATGTATGGGGATATATAGTCTGGTCTCCCACAGTGCTGATAATCATCAGTGTAATATCCCTCTACAGATACCAGCTTCCTGTGTAGATCACATGACCACCTTACTGAACATGGATGAGAACCAAAGTTACATGACTGAGAGGATATTAGACCTCACCCTGGAGATCATCTACCTGCTGACTGGAGAGAATCATAAGATAGTGAGGGAGACATCTGGAGAGCTAATGATGCCCAGAAGTCATCTCCATGGACCCTCCCCCATCACAGAGCCCCCACCTCACTCCCTGACACCAGAGAGGAACAAGAAGGCGATTCTAGAGGTCATCCACAAGATGATGGAGCTGCTGACAGGACAGGTGAGCAGTGCTGGGAATTATGGGAGATTATTCAGTAACAGCAAGGGGTGTGTCTAGATGGTGACTATATCATTGTGTGTGTCAGGATCCTACAAGGTGTCAGGATGTCACTATCTATTTCTCCATGCAGGAGTGGCAGTATATAGAAGGACACAGGGACCTCTACAAGGACACCATGATGGAGAATCAGCCTCCCCTCACATCACCGGGTAAGAGGAGACTTTCATTTCCAGGGATGCTCAAAAACGACCCGGGAGATAGCCGGATAGTTGCTATCCAGATATCTCCCAGGACGGCTGTGCGGGGGTGGTGGAGGGGTCAAGCTTACCTGTCTGACGTCTTCTAGGTATGTCCCTCGGCCCCTCCCACGATGCGCTCCACACAGCAGTCACGTGGGTACAAACACTTACTTCCTCCTTCCGGGTTGAAGGAGGAAGTGTTTGTAATCACGTGACGCGCGTTGAGCGCATCGTGGGAAGGGCCAAGGGACATGCCTAGAAGACGTCAGACAGGTAAGCTTGACCCCCCCACTACCCCCGCACAGCCGTCCTGGGAGATATCCGGATAGCAACTATCCGGCTATCTCCCGGGTCGTTTTTGAGCATCCCTGTTCATTTCTTGTAAAGAAAAGAGAAGTATGGAGGGTCCATCTAGAGATTTGTTTCTCAAACTTTTTCAGCAGAGGGCACCCCTTGACAAAATTAACAACTGAAATTCTATGTGGTTTAATAATTTGAATTGCAAACAACATGATAAACATCACATGAAGCAACAATAATATGTCCCCTTTAATTACACAGCAGTTAGGCACCTAAAATGCACCTGAAACAACATACACTCAGCAACATTCACCTAAAACAACACACACGCCACACCCCCAAGTAACAATTACTCTGATTCATGCACCCTTAAAATGTTCACCATGCAGCCCTAATAACTTGCACTCCTAAAAACTTGCACCTTGCACCCCTAGTAGCTTGCACTCTGCACCTTGCACCGCTAATAGCTTGCACTCTGCACATTGCACCCCTAATGGCTTACACTCTGCACCCTGTACCCCTAATAGCTTGCACTCTGCACCTTGCACCCCTAATAGCTTGCACTCTGCACCTTGCACCCATAATAGCTTGCACTCTGCACCTTGTACCCCTAATAGCTTGCACTCTGCACCCTGTACCCCTAATAGCTTGCACTCTGCACCCTGTACCCCTAATAGCTTGCACTCTGCACCCTGTACCCCTAATAGCTTGCACTCTGCACCCTGTACCCCTAATATCTTGCACTCTGCACCCTGTACCCCTAATAGCTTGCACTCTGCACCCTGTGCCCCTAATAGCTTGCACTCTGCACCTTGCACCCCTAATAGCTTGCACTCTGCACCTTGCACCCCTAATAGCTTGCACTCTGCACCTTGTACCCCTAATAGCTTGCACTCTGCACCTTGCACCCCGAATAGCTTGCACTCTGCACCTTGCACCCCGAATAGCTTGCACTTTGCACCTTGTACCCCTAATAGCTTGCACTCTGCACCTTGCACCCCTAATAGCTTGCACTCTGCACCCTGTACCCCTAATAGCTTGCACTCTGCACCTTGCACCCCTAATAGCTTGCACTCTGCACCTTGCACCCCTAATAGCTTGCACTTTGCACCTTGCACCCCTAATAGCTTGCACTCTGCACCTTGCACCCCTAATAGCTTGCACTCTGCACCTTGCACCCCTAATAGCTTGCACTCTGCACCTTGCACCCCTAATAGCTTGCACTCTGCTCCTTGCACCCCTAATAGCTTGCACTCTGCACCTTGCACCCCTAATAGCTTGCACTCTGCACTCTGCACCTCTAACAGAGCTCTGCACCTAATTCCAAATGCCACTATAGTATCCCTCCTCAGTCCCACACCAACCATGTAACATAGCTTGAGGAGGGGGACGCTGCACATGAGGGGGAGTAATTGGAAAGGTGGATCTTCCGGGGCCGCCAGCATCAGTGAATAAAAAACAAAAATGGCCGCTCACAATACAGGATGGGGAAGGGAAGGCTGGATATTTCCAAAGTTACTTTTATGGAAATTACCCTTTATATGTCGGCTGTCTCTCCTATTCTAACACTAACTTTCCCCCATTTAACACCTAACACTATCCTCCAGCTCCAATCCTAACATTCCCATTCACTCTTATTGCTGCTAAACGAGTTTGGCTACAGTAGTATGTATATGTAGCTGAACTCCATACCTAATGGAGCACTGTCCTTGCCACTTCCTCCAACCACTCGGACAGCCATATGACTGCTGAGAGATAGATGAGTACTGCTATCCTGCACCAAAATCCAGGTCCACCGTCATGTTAGTGTAATTATTGGTCATGCAGATCTTGGTCGTAACTAGGACCAGACCAGCAGATCAACAATCTGTGCATGCCAATCGCTTTCAAGGTTTAAAGGACAACTGAAGTGAGAAGACTATGGAGACTGCCCTGTTTGTTTCCTTTTAAACAATACCAGTTGCCTGGCGGCCCTGCTGGTCTCTATGGTTACAGAAGTGTCTGAATAACACCAGAAACAAGCATGCAGCTGATCTGTCAGATCTGACAATAATGTCAGAAACACCTGATCTGCTGCATGCTATTTCAGGGTCTTTGGATGAAAGTATCAGAGGCAGAGGGTCAGCAGGGCTGCCAGGCAACTGGTTTTGCTTAAAAGGAAATAAACATGGCAGCCTCCATATACCTCCCTCTTCAGTTGTCCTTTAAACAATACCAGAAGATCACTAATGAAATACTGGTGTCTGTACAATGGATAAGAGAAATTAAATTAATTATTTTTACAAACGTGCAATCATACAAATACACACACCACAATACACCTGCAATCATACAATGCATAACACAGGGTGCACCACAAGTACCAGAACTCCTCTAACTAACTTTACGATGGATAAACATACAGGAGCACCAATCACTCAATATATGAGCAATGGGAATATACAGGATCACAGAACACTCAGAATATATACAGGAGGGGATACATCTAATCAGCATACAGGAGGGAAATCAGACAGGCAGAGGTAAGCCAGGAAATCAGATAATACTGATAGGCAAAGAGTAGTCAGGCTAGCAAAGATCACTGCTGGGAAGTCACAGGAACAGGAACAAGGAGCAAGGGACGCAGAACCAATGGCCAGAGCTTCCAGCAACAAGCAGAATGATCTAGCAATGTGCTGCTGGAAGAACCAGTCTTAAAGCGGACCTGAACTCAGAACTTCCTCTCTGCTCTAAAAGATAAACAATAGTCTAATATCCTTTAAAGAAAAAACAATTCTTTGTTACAGCTGATACCAATCCTGCAATAAATCTGCAGTGTGTCTACTTCCTGCTTCATTCAAGCAGCCATAGGGTTAACAGACTGTGCTTAAATTAGCTGTTCTGCCGAGGACTGCCAAGATTTTAGATCTGACACATATAAGAGATCAAATTACACTTGTGGTTATGCTACATACACACTTGAAAGATAAATGAAAGATATCAGACCAATTTTACTCCCTTCCATGTAGTATGAAAGCCACACCTACACAGTCTATTCTATTGAGCTGAACTCCACATCAGATAAAAATCTTTGCAGGATGCTGCACACAAAGATGCCAGTACACATTCAAAAGATCTGTTCCTGCAAAAGATCCATTCCTGCAAAATGCATTCATAGTCTATGATATCTGCAGATCCTCATACACACCTTGTTTAAAAGACAATCATCTGCAGATCATTTGCAGATCAGATCCACCAGGATGGATTTTCAGATCTGCAGATGATTGTCAGATATGCAGGTGAAGTCTTTTAAACAAGGTGTGTATGAGGATCTGCAGATATCATAGACTATGAATGCATTTTGCAGGAATGGATCTTTTGCAGGAACAGATCTTTTGCAGATAATGATCTTTTGAATGTGTACAGGCATCTTTGTGTGCAGCATCTTGCAAAGATTTTTATCTGATGGGGAGTTCAGCTCCATAGAATAGACTGTGTAAGTGTGGCTCTCATACTACATGGAAGGGGGTAAAATTGATCTGATATCTTTCATTTATCTTTCAAGTGTGTACACACCATTAGTCACAGATGAAGGTGAATTACCGGTAGTCGGGCTAAACTCTCTAAATACATACGGATGCGTTTCTCTATGTTTTCCTTCTGTCCTTCAAGAGTTCAGGTCCAGAAAGTCCTTAGAGTTCCACCTACAGGTGAGTCTGGGAACTGCACAGCTCTGAGCAAAAGAAGCGACATCTGCTAGTAGACAGTGGAAGTCCTCACCAAAGTTTCTTAGTGCTGCCACCAGCAGGATTACACATGCACAGGTTATGACGTTAGACTGCAGTCTATGGGTAGTCAGGCTGAACAGGCACCCCATGCACCAAAAAAGCCTGCATCACCGTGCAGATCCCCATCATCTGATATAATTATGATAACTGTAAAACAGCGCTGAAGAGTTATTAAAGACAGGAGTTAAGCTTAGTGAATTGAGGCCAATGTATTCAATCAGGGTGTGTGTGTGTTTCCTACAGATGGATCCAGTAACAGAAACCCACCAGAGAGATATACAGGTCCTCTTTATTCCCGGGACTGTCCACAGGGAGATCCCACCATCCTCCACTATTATCAGGTATGTGGGGCTGAGAATCTACAACTCAAAAGTGACTTCAATTCTACAAGATGATATTTTTCTATGCAGTTAGATTATTAATGCTCTACTTTTCAGGATGTCAATTTATATATTGTTATGTTTTAGGACAAACAACAGATTGTTATAAAAGTTGAACAAGAGACCCATATGACAAGTGATCAGCAGTCGATGGAGAAGGACAATTTAATTGGGACAAAACAGGAGGAAACTTGTAAGCCTCTCAGTCAAGGTTTATGTGAATAGTTTTTAAGAAGCTCTAAATTATAATTTCATACTATCACAGCTTATCATACAGTCATTTGGTTTTGCCCCTTTTTCTGACCAGATGACCTTCATCAACATATCTCCCCCAATTCGTAATATGTGTAGCAAATAAGGAGGAGATACTGTACATCATATGAAAGGTCCATCTCCATTCCTCAGTATAACATCATAGTACCAACAAATGAGGAGGAGATACTGTACACCATATGAAAGGCCCATCTCCATTCCTCAGTATAACATCATAGTACCAACAAATGAGGGGGAGATACTGTACACCATATAAAAGGCCCATCTTCATTCCTCAGTATAACATCATAGTGCCAACACATGAGGAGGAGATACTGTACACCATATGAAAGGCCCATCTCCATTCCTCAGTATAACATCATAGTGCCAACAAATGAG
Organism: Hyperolius riggenbachi; assembly: GCF_040937935.1. NCBI lineage: Eukaryota > Metazoa > Chordata > Amphibia > Anura > Hyperoliidae > Hyperolius > Hyperolius riggenbachi. The sequence continues at coordinate 250,604,427 of NC_090655.1, read as the reverse complement.
GAGGAGATACTGTACACCATATGAAAGGCCCATCTCCATTCCTCAGTATAACATCATAGTGCCAACACATGAGGAGGAGATACTGTACACCATATGAAAGGCCCATCTCCATTCCTCAGTATAACATCATAGTGCCAACAAATGGGGAGGGGATACTGTACACCATATGAAAGGCCCATCTCCATTCCTCAGTATAACATCATAGCACCAACAAATGAGGGGGAGATACTGTACACCATATGAAAGGCCCATCTCCATTCCTCAGTATAACATCATAGCACCAACAAATGAGGGGGAGATACTGTACACCATATGAAAGGCCCATCTCCATTCCTCAGTATAACATCATAGCACCGACAAATGAGGGGGAGATACTGTACACCATATGAAAGGCCCATCTCCATTCCTCAGTATAACATCATAGTACCAACAAATGAGGAGGATATACTGTACACCATATGAAAGGCCCATCTCCATTCCTCAGTATAACATCATAGTACCAACAAATGAGGAGGAGATACTGTACACCATATGAAAGGCCCATCTCCATTCCTCAGTATAACATCATAGTACCAACAAATGAGGAGGATATACTGTACACCATATGAAAGGCCCATCTCCATTCCTCAGTATAACATCATAGTGCCAACAAATGAGGAGGAGATACTGTACACCATATGAAAGGCCCATCTCCATTCCTCAGTATAACATCATAGTACCAACAAATGAGGAGGAGATACTGTACACCATATGAAAGGGCTATCTCCATTCCTCAGTATAACATCATAGCACCAACAAATGAGGAGGAGATACTGTACACCATATGAAAGTCCCATCTCCATTCCTCAGTATAACATCATAGCACCAACAAATAAGGGGGAGATACTGTACACCATATGAAAGGCCCATCTCCATTCCTCAGTATAACATTATAGCACCAACAAATGAGGAGGAGATACTGTACACCATATGAAAGGCCCATCTCCATTCCTCAGTATAACATCACAGCACCAACAGATGAGGAGGAGATACTGTACACCATATGAAAGGCCCATCTCCATTCCTCAGTATAACATCATAGCACTAACAAATGAGGAGGAGATACTGTACACCATATGAAAGGCCCATCTCCATTCCTCAGTATAACATCACAGTACCAACAAATGAGGAGGAGATACTGTACATCCTATGAACGGCCCATCTCCATTCCTCAGTATAACATCATAGTACCAACAAATGAGGAGGAGATACTGTACACCATATGAAAGGCCCATCTCCATTCCTCAGTATAACATCATAGTACCAACAAATGAGGAGGAGATACTGTACACCATATGATAGGTCATCTCCATTCCTCAGTATAACATCATAGTACCAACAAATGAGGAGGAGATACTGTACACCATATGATAGGTCATCTCCATTCCTCAGTATAGCATCATAGCACCAACAAATCAGGAGATGTTGTACATCATAGGAAAAGGTCCATCTTTATTACTCAGTATAACACTGTACCTTTTGCTCAAAATACACAAGAGTTTGATTGACCCCCCGGGACGTCCCATTGTCTCTAGTGTGAATTCAGTGCTATACCCATTATCTAAATACGTTGATTCCTATTTACAACCGTTGGTTTTGAATATTGCTACTTGTTTGAAAGACACCACTGATTTATTGACCAGATTAAATGCTATTGAGGATGTACCTGATGATCTGTTGTTGTGCACGCTAGATGTACAAAGCTTGTTTACATCCATCCCTCATTCTGAAGGGATGGCTTGTATTGAGACCAAGCTTTTGGAAACTGGCTTGCATCACATTAAGATTTACTTCATTTTGGACTGCCTTGAGTTGGTACTACGGCAAAATTATTTCCAGTTTAGTGATACGTACTTTGTCCAGACTCAAGGGATGAGCATGGGGTCCTCGGTGGCTCCTTCATTCGCTAATTTTTTCCTAACTGACATTGAGAACCGCATGTTTGTACAGAATCCCCGTTATGAGCAGCAGCTTTACGGATACTTCAGATTTGTGGATGATGTATTGATTTTGTAGCACGGATCTGAGTCCTCCTTCAGAACCATGGTTGAGGATGTGAATTTAAAGCATCCAACCATTATTTGGATGTTACTATATCCAAGAAAGAAGGCAGGAGTCCTTATTGAGACCTAAAGTAAAGGGGAAGGGTGGCAAAAGTAGGATCCCGTTTGTTCTCCATTATGGATATTTGTCCAGGAGAATAAGGGGAATCGTGTGCAAGTTCTGACCAATTTTACAAAAAGATGGAGAATGTGGGAAATTGTTCAAAGAATTCCCTTTGTTTGCATACAGGAGGGGCAGAACCATTGCTAATCATGTTTGTAAACAAGTGGTAGCTAAATCCACCAAAATTGAGGGACGTAAAGGGACGCATCCATGTTATTCTTGCAATTGTTGCTCTGCCATCATACGAGGTGAATACTTATTACATCCCCATACTGGCCAAAAAATGTTTGTTAGAGGAAGTTACAATTGTGAAACCACCCATGCAATTTATGCACTTAAATGCCCTTGTGGGTTAGTATACGTGGGTGAGACAGCGCGGAGTGTTAAAACACGGATTCAGGAGCACAAGAGAAGTATCGCTGATGTGTGTAAAAACCTGGAGAAAGGTATTGAGAAACAGAATGTCCCTGTGGGCCGGCATTTTGTTCAGGCTGGACATTCTGCCTCTCAGTTAAGGTGGATGGTATTGGACTCTGTACCCCCTCTGCGTAGAGGTGGTGAAAGAGAGAAGGTTCTACTCCGTAAAGAAATGGAGTGGATTAGAAAATTAGATTGTGTCAGTCCGAGAGGTTTAAATCAAGATATAAGTTATAAGTGCTTTTTGTGATTTTTTTTACAGGAAAGAATAATATGTGGGGCATATAATGCTGCGGGAAACATGATGACCTCTCCCCAAATCAGTGCAGGGTAGACGGTATAGTAGTTTCCTGTTTTGGAATTATGATATCAATGCAATCCAAGGAGAGTGAAAGGTGTGTGCTTCTGACCAGTTTCACCTGACTTATATACTGGCTGCCGTTTTTTGCTTACCTGTGTGCATATGCGCATGCTGGGAGCGAACACACCGACAATGGGGCGAGGGGGGCGCAGACAAACCCCCCGGTGCAACACTACTGCCGGGGGACCCGTCCGCACCAGGTAAGCAAAAAACGCAAGAGTAGGGCATCTATCCTTTGGGCGAGCAGCATGGATGGTTCTCCCTGGGCGTAGGCCGCGTCTGGGGAGTACACCATTCATGTGTTCTCACTCCACCCCCCCTTTTGGGGGGCAGTTGCGGCGCTCCCGGGCAGTGGTTGCTTTGTGGGGGCGCTTGCGCTGCCCTTTATTTCCCGGGGGTACAAGGAGGCCTACACGTGGCGCCCCTGTTGAGATGCAAGAATTTGCGTGGGCCATCTCTTGCAGGAATGTCAGGAAGGTAGGCTTAGATCCTGCACTATCTGGTAGGCGATTTCAGCTTGCAACGCTTTGCCATTTTAATTAGACGAGAGTCAGTTTAAATTTGAATTAGTCAATAGACTTGAGGCAGCCAGTATATAAGTCAGGTGAAACTGGTCAGAAGCACACACCTTTCACTCTCCTTGGATTGCATTGTAATATGTTCTTTTTCTTGGGGGTGTTGTGTGGGGGGGTGCGGATGGGTCCCCGGCAGTAGTGTTGCACCGGGGGGTTTGTCTGCTCCCCCCCCCCCTCGCCCCATTGCCGGTGTGTTCGCTCCCAGGATGCGCATATGCACACAGGTAAGCAAAAAACCGCAAGAGTAGGGTATCTATCCTTTGGGGGAGCAGGATGCATGGTTCTCCCTGGGCGTAGGCCGGGTCTGGGGAGTACACCGTTCATGTGTTCTTGCTCCCCCCCCTCTTTTGGGGGGCAGTTGCGGCGCTCCCGGGCAGTGGATGCTTTGTGGGGGTGCTTGCGCTGCCCTTTATTTCCCGGGGGTACAAGGAGGCCTACACGCGGCGCCCCTGTTGAGATGCAAGAATTTGCGTGGGCCAACTCCTGCAGGAATGTCAGGGAGTTAGCCTTAGATCCTGCACTATCTGGTAGGCGATTTCAGATTGCAACGCTTTGCCATTTTAATTAGATGAGAGTCAGTTTAAATTTGAATGAGTCATTAGACTTGAGGCAGCCAGTATATAAGTCAGGTGAAACTGGTTAGAAGCACACACCTTTCACTCTCCTTGGATTGCATTGGAATTATGATATCATTTATGTTGTTTTGTGAGATTTATATCTGATACAGGGTAGACAAGATAGTAGTTCCCGGTCTAGTTATGCAGTTTTGTGTATAATGATATTGTGTGCTTTCAGTTGGGTGGGACTTCCTTTTCGGGTGTGTCCTGGTTGGGGGTGGTCCTATAAATTGGGATGGGGGTTGTGTTGTATGGTACACTTGAGGAAGGGTCTGGTGACCCGTAACATGTATGTGGCCTTTGCTCCAATAAAACAAACAAAAGTTTGAAGCCTGTGGAGTGCCTTCTTCTCATTGTTGTATACTCAGTGTAACATCATGTTCCCAAGGAATTAGGAGGAGTCATATCGGTGTACATTACTCGGGACACATTACTGATGTTAGCTGTTTCCATTGCAGAATTCTGAGAAAAAAAAACTGTTATTAGACCAACAATCAGATCTGAACTGAAAAAAATGGTGTCTTTTTATAAATTATCTTAACTTTCCCATTTTTATCATCCCCAACAGATGGAGAGAGAATATGGAGCCCCTCGGAGGGACGTCTTATCCCCCCTCCAGATGATGCTGCAGATGATAATGGCGTCACACAATGTTCTACAGGAGGAAACCCCATTACTGGAAATACACATCACAGGGATCACAGCGCAACCAGAGCAACACATCCCTGTAATCCTGGGGAATCTTCTGATAAACCAGACACTATTACTACAAGCATAAACTCAACAACTCACACCGAGGACAAAGCAAACAGTCACAGCCCTGAGCATTGCCTTTCATCTTCAGAGTGTGGGAAAGAATTAAATGACAAAGGAGTTTTTATCAGACATCAGAAAATTCACACTGGGGAGCGGTCTTTTTTATGTTCAGAGTGTGGGAAAGGATTTGCTCGCAAAGTTTACCTTCTTAGGCATCAGAAAACTCACACTGGGGAGAGGGCATTTCGCTGTTTAGAGTGTGGGAAAGCATTTGCTCGCAAAGCTCACCTTCTTATTCATCAGAAAGCTCATACTGGTGAGTGGCCATTTATATGTTCAGAGTGTGGGAAAGGGTTTGCACAAAAAGGTGACTTTCTTAGGCATCAGAAAACTCACACTGGTGAGAGGCCCTTTATGTGTTCAGAGTGTGGGAAAGGGTTTGCTCTCAAAGGTAACCTTCTTAGTCATCAGAAAACTCACACTGGTGAGAGGCCATTTACATGTTTAGAGTGTGGGAAAGGGTTTGCTCAAAAAGGTGATCTTCAAAGGCATCAGAAAACTCATACTGGTGAGAGGCCGTTTACATGTTCATAGTGTGGGAAAAGGTTTGCTGTCAAAGGTGACCTTGTTAGTCATCAGAAAACTTATACTGGTGAGAGGCCATTTACATGTTAAGAGTGTGGGAAAGGGTTTGCTCAGAAAGGTGAGCTTCTTAGACATCAGAAAACTCATACTGGTGAGTGACTCTTTACATGTTCAAAGTGTGGGAAAGGGTTTGTTTTTCAAAGGTGACCTTGTTAGGCATCAGAAATCTCATACTGATGAGACGCCGTTTACATGTTCAGAGTGTGGGAAAGGTTTTGCTCAGAAAGGTGAGCTTCATAGGCATCAGAAAACTCATACAGGTGAGAGGCCGTTTATAAGTCCAGAGTGTGGGAAAGGGTTTGTTTTTAAAGCTAACCTTCTTAAGCATCAGAAAACTTACACTGGTGAGAGGCCATTTACATGTTTAGACTGTGGTAATGGATTTGCTCACAAAGGTGACCTTCTTAGGTATAGCAGTAGGGTATTGTACCGTGTTAGCCATCAGTAAAAGCAAGAAGTTTTAAATCAGGATGATACCATTTATTGGCTAACTAAAAATTAATAAAAATAAGCAAGCTTTCGGCCTTGCAGCCTTCGTCGGGCTTATATCCTGTTAGTTTGCAGGCTGGTGGTACAGACAGCTTATATACATGCAACATCAAAACGGAAAACAGATATTTTTTTCAAGCATAAATTCATGTCATTAAGATGCCTTAATTCAACCAGACCATCTTAATGGGGTGAGAGGTTGTTAGCTGAGATAAGAATCCTTGTTTACTCCCTGCTCACAGACCTGGGATTAGGATTGACCCAGAGGTATCGTAAATTCTTAGTTCACAAGTTCAGCTAGAATGGCTAAGAAAGTTTAAATATCATCAGCCTCATATCAATATAAGAAGTTGTTGTCTTTATTCAAACCATTCTGCACAGCTTTGAACCAATTTATAAATTTTGTTTCAGCTATAATCAATCATTTGACGTCTTGAAGCCACCCTTCAGGGCAGTGACACGAAGATCATCCATGCTGTGTTCGTTGGACCGAAAGTGTGTAGCAACTGGGAGTCCAGATTTGGTATCATTAATAGTGTGCCTGTGTCCATTCATACGTTTGCGCAGAGTTTGTCTAGTTTTTCCGACGTACATAACATTGGGGCATTTAGCACACATGATCAGATATACCAGATTGGTGGAACCACAGGAAAATGTACCTTGTACTCTGTACTCCTGTTGTGAACCTGGTATCGTTACCCTGTCAGTGGAGTAAATGTGTCTGCAGGTCCCACATATTTTTTGTCGGCAGGGTGATGTTCCGTTTTGTTGAGGCCTATTCAAAGAACTCTTGACAATCATCTGTTTTAGATTGTGTGGTTGCCGATATGACAAGAGTGGAGGTTTAGGGAATATCGTTCTCAGTCTGTGATCCTTGTGTAAAATGGGATGAAGTTCCTTAGCAATCCTCCTTAAGATTTCCAGGTGTGGGTTGTAGGTGACAACCAAAGGGACACGTTCCTCTTTCTGGTTTTGCTTATATTTCAGGAGTTCAGTCCTGGGGATGTTGCTGGCATAATAAGGACAACAACTTCTTATATTGATATGAGGCTCATGATATTTAAACTTTCTCAGCCATTCTAGCTGAACTTGTGAACTAAGAATTTACGATACCTCTGGGTCAATCCTAATCCCAGGTCTGTGAGCAGGGAGTAAACAAGGATTCTTATCTCAGCTAACAACCTCTCACCCCATTAAGATGGTCTGGTTGAATTAAGGCATCTTAATGACATGTATTTATGCTTGAAAAAAATATCTGTTTTCCCTTTTGATGTTGCATGTATAAAGCTGTCTGTACCACCAGCCTGCACACTAACAGGATATAAGCCCGACGAAGGCTGCAAGGCCGAAAACTTGCTTATTTTTATTCATTTTTAGTTAGCCAATAAATGGTATCATCCTGATTTAAAACTTCTTGCTTCTTAGGTATCAGAGATCTCATACTGGTGAGGAGCCATTTACCTGTTCAGAGTGTGGGAAAGGGTTTGCACTCAAAGCAAACCTCCTTAGTCATCAGAAAACTCACATTGGTGAAAGGCCCTTTACATGTTCAGAGTGTGTTCAGCAATGTCACACTGGTGAATGGACATTGTAAAGTACAGACTGATGTAAATCGTTTAAACCTTCAGCTGCAGCAGTTATCTAACAATGTTTTTTTTCATGTTCAGAGTGTACAAAATCTTTTAGACAGAAGTGATGCCTTCACATACATCAGAGATGTAACACTGGTGAGCAGACTTTTCATGTTCAGAGTGTGGGAAATCTTTTTAAACAAAGTCAGAACCTTCAGCTACATCAGAAATGTCTCCCCTGGTGAGCAGCTTTTTTCTGGTTCAGAGTGTGGGAAATATTTTAAACATGAGCACAACCGTCAGCTACATCAGCTGTAGTTAAACAATTGTCATAAACTTTGATACCTTGTGAAGAAGTTTTTCTAATTAAATATTTACAATTTGCAGCTGTTGATTCCTAAATAAAATAACATCTTGAATATGGTCTTGGAGAGAGAGTGGTTGCTGACAAGGGGGAAAAATTGGCCCTCACTATGCGGATCAGTATTGATGCTGTGTACGCGTAGGATAAATTATATAACCATTTTCATGTACACTCAAATATATATGGTGGGCCTGCAACTCAACATATGAACTTAGATGGGAGCGCAAGCAAAGAGTCACATCAGGCCACACTTACCAAAAATCAGTATAAAGTTTATTGTGGACACCATTCCAAGACATTATCAAAGCACACACATTTAAAAACACTAAAACAATTGGAGAAGTTTGTAAAGGAGTGTCCTAGAACCCCCCTCCCACTCACACAGGCATCATATGCACGCATTGCTGCTGACACACTCTCCATGCAATTAAGGATAACTCCTGAAGCAGTGAACTTAGTTATTGGGCTTTGTATCTCTCTACTAGATGGCAGATGCAAAAATATATAAAAAAGAAAATATATTGGATTATGGCTGACAGCTGTTCAGCAAAAAGTTAGTACTGCAGTTCACAGCAAGCCTGCTTGTAGTTTTGTTGTTAGAGCTGTAATAAGCACCAATGATACTACCAGAACACAGTTAAATCAAGTTTCAGTGTTGTAATGCATGCATATAGTATTAAGACCCATCAGTGCCGCCTATGAGTCCGCCCCTCCTGTGCATCTAGCTGAGTAGGACCCACCCCCAAGTAGGCAAAGCAATTTTAAAGTATATATTACTGATTACAAAACAAACCATTCAGATAAGAAATCCATTAGGTAGGTCCAAAACAGCAAGCAGCACCAGAGCAAGTATCACAGCATTGCACACAGGTCGTTTATGTCTAGGTGTACTGTGCAGCACCAGTGCCCTCAGTCCAGATACACAGAAAGCTCTAGCTCAGAGTTAAGGCTATGGGGTGGGAGAGTTCTGAGTTTATAGATCCACATGGTTTCCATGCGATACAGTTCTTTTTCTATATTTACTTTTCTCACTCCCTTCCGTATAGATGACAGTACCTCAGCAAGGGTGCCTTTATAGCTACCACCATGGAACTGTAGATAATGTTCTCTTAGGGGGCCATTGTTGTCCTTCTTACTATTTACATTAGATAGAGAGAGTGGTTCCTGCCTCCTTTAAGGAAGCTCTAGTTATCTTTTTTTTCAAACTCAGTAAACGCGCACAGATTGATGAGTTCTCAGCTAGTGGTGTCACAACATTAATCTTGCCGCACTCCTGAGTTGTGTGGTGTTATCATCATGGTTTGAGGTAATTAAGCTAGTTTTATTTGATAATTTGGGGGTTTTCCTATTATTATCTTTTCTTCTCCATAAAGAATCTATTTCTAAGGGAAAATACTATAGAGCAGAATCCCTACATAGCAGACCCCAAATGTCCAATAAAGATAGTTTACCTAACCCCAACTCCACCACGAAACAATCAGCCACAAACCATACATCCACGCAGGCATATTCACCAGAACCCACGTTCTGTGGTCACCCCATGAAGGGCCAATACATCAAAGTACACATCAACGTGACTCCTACAGCAATAGGAAAAGGAAAACTAACCTAAAAAAAAGAGAAAAAAAAAAACAAAAGAAGAGAAAAAGAAAGCAGCCAACACAGAAACACAGCACAGAGGAGCACAGCAGGGGGAATCACATGTACTAACATCACTGTTTTCTTCCACCATGATGTTTAGATAAGTTCTACCAGTGTGAATATTCAACTGCTACAGGTCAGAATAATAATTTGCGTTATCAATAGTGTTATTAAAGTCATACCTCATCAATCCTCCACATTCATCTCCACACTTGAAGCTCAGCAAACCTATTACAATATCATACATCTTTTTGGTACAGCTAGTTACATCAGGTGATCTCATCCCACACGTGTGCATAACCAGTCATATTAACAGTCATCACACAGAGGACGCACACTAGACTTCCATCCTCTTACTTCCCTTACAACATCCTAACCTCCATTCATATTCCCTTCCTTGCATGCTCATCCCCTGTCTCAGTAATTTCACCTCTTCATGCAATAAAATAAACATTGCCTTTTCTTATCCGGGAGGCCTGTCTACAATTCTTATCTAATGTTTACTGTAAGTTGCCTCCAGATCCTATATGCTGTGTTGGAACAATCATATCCGGAATTACAGTGGACAAACGTCTCACTATCACAAAGGACATCCATACTGGTGATCCGTTCATTCAGAGTCGGAGGATTGGGGCTCTCCCAGTTATTGATTATCATATTTTTAGCAACCATCGTGCTGATTTCTTTAATTAGAGAATTTCTAATACTTTTGTTATTTTCAGCACAGCTAAGGATCGCATCACGTGCTGTGAGAACAAAGTCTTCCTCTAATACATTTTTGTCAAAGGTAGATATGTTATCCCCAAATCTTTTAACTGTGACACAAGACCACCACATGTGCAGCACATTCCCACCCTCCTGTCCACACCTCCAATACCTGGCACTTTGGGAAATTTCTGAATCATAATAGGAATATTATACCATCTGGCAATTGTTTTAAACTCTATCAATTGTAACCTTGTATTATGAACTTTCCAAATGTTGGACCATGTTTGCGGCCAACTCTTTTTAAGGTTTGACTCTAGATCTTTTTCCCATTTTTCACAGTAAGGTGGAAGACTAGTAACATTTTCAGTATACCTAGAAGTTCATATATTCTAAAGAGTGGTTTATCTAATTTTCTTATTTAATAAAATATGTTTTTCAAGAATGTTTGAATCTTGTATGTCCTTATTTCTAGGGTCCATTTTTTGTAACTTCATCCTGTTTAGGGTTCTTTAAAATACTGGGGATTCTGGGTCTTGATATTTAGATTGTTCTTATCAAACCAAGATACAGTCATACCGGGGGGGAAGGCAGAGAGAGGCCATTTTGTAACCACCCAGAGCAGGATTTTTAATGTTGGCCTGACTAGAGGATGGGTGGATGAAGAATAGAGTCAAAAAAACAAAAAGTAGGTAAAAAGGTTCTGTAAAAATTATCCTGTATGTTTTCTTGCTTGCTGGTGGCTTAAAAGGCATTTTATTGATAAGATGTGAAAATATCACCTAGGAGAGAACTCAGGAGAGAGGGAATTGGATTGTACCCCATGTGGCCTGTCTGGAAGTTATTGGGTGAATCTTGGAAACTATAACATTATAACATATAAGGGGCACCAGACAGGGATGCCCGGTATCGCCCTTGTTGTGCACCCGGGCTATAGAGCCACTGGCTGAAATGGTGATCCAGGGAGATAAAGGATTCTAATTTGGACATTATGTTTGCAGATGACTCCCTCTTGTTTTCAGGGGATACTTTTGGTTCGTTATGACAGACTTTCACCACCATAAATACATTTGGATTTTACTTGGGTCTCCTTCTTAACCATTCTGTGACCACCTAACACAGAATGGCAGCCGCAGAGTGGCTCTCTCGTTCCTCAGTCACGCCATATGGCATCATCTCACGAGGAGCGAGATTAGACGGGAGCTCACACAAGCGTGAGTGGCTAGAGCTATCCTGGTTAAAATGATGATGGTGCCAAAACTCTTATATATTATGCATAATTCACTTGTCTGGCTCACCTTGGGGATTTTGTAAATATTAATTAACTAATATGTGAATTATTATCGAATAAAAAATATCTGCAGTATCCTAAGGGCATACATGCAAAAATGGCACCGGGAGATTTGGGCGCAGGGTGAAACTGAACCTGCTCCTGCAAAAGTACCGGCAGTGTTAATTACTATTCCCCCTCCAGGCCGCCATGGACTCAGAAGATGCAATTGGGCTGCCAGCTGGTGGCTGAATTGCACTGGGTTTTTATTCATAATTTATGCTCCATGTTTTGCCAACACCCAAATTACCCTCTGAGTGTCGCTATAGCCGTAATTCCCATTACAGCCTATGGGGGGGGGGGGGGGGACTAGCGGCACCCAAATGTCCAGCGCCCCTTTTACATGCCCCTATCCTAAGGATGGGGGGACTAACAGTACTATTTTATGGCTGCACAACTGCAACATCTAGCGGGTTGGGATGCCCCTGACTTAGAAGACCTCTCTAGAGACTTGGTGAACTGGCTTCTGAGGTCTCACTCTGTGTATCCAGCTCTGGAGGCATCTGTATCATCCCATCAGTTTCATAAAGAGAAACCGTGACCAAAAATTGAACTTCATCCCAATCAGTAGCTGAAACCCCTTTTACATGAGAAATGTATTCCTTTTCTCAAACGGATCATTTGGGGGCTCTGTATGGCTGATACTGTGGTAAAACCCCTCCCACAAGAAACTCTGAGGACCGTGGCACTCCTGGCAGTTTCCTGTTTGTGAACCTAGTTGCATTGTGTATAATAGCTGTTTACAGCTGTTTCCAACTGCCAAAAAAAGCAGCAGCTACATCACCCATAGCAGTAAAAATGCCACCATGTGATAAATGTCAGAATGTAAATCAGGGATTTAAAAAAGTACTTTTTTTTTATTACATTATTTTCGCTGGAGTTCCTCTTTAACTCTCTACAGTTGATGCTGAGGGTCTGGCTTAGAGCAAGATCTAGGCAGGACGTTGTAGGTTATTCCTGCCAATATTGGGGAGCAGTAGCTGATACCCCCATTCCCATGAGAAATCTTTGCCTTTTCTCGAATAGATCATCTGGGGCAGAGGAGGGTTTGTATGGCCAGGCAGATATTGTGGTGAAACTCCTCCCACAGTGTGATGTCATGACCATGGTCCTGACAGTTTTCTGTCTGTGAACCTCATTGCATTGTGGGAAATAATAACTTTCCAACTGCCAAGCAAGCAGTATCTCCCTCTGCAGACCTGATAATAAAGTAAATAAGGGTATATTGTTAATGATACATAGATTGCCATTTCTCAGATGGAACACTTGCTATGTCTTCTGTGTAATGAATGGAATATAGAGATTACATGATTGTCAGCCCATCTCATGCTGTTGTCACTTGATACACAAGGTGTCACTGCTTTGGGTAGCAGAGTTGTTATACCGGCTGATCTGTACTCAGCAATGGGCACTGATGTGCTGTGTGTGGCTCTCAGGGACTCCTCTGGTGACATCTCTCCGCTCCTGTCTCAGTCTCTGGTGACATTTGTGTGACAGCCTCTTGTCAGGCCACCACTGGCGTAGCAATAGGGGATGCAGAGGCTGCATGAGATTCCTAATGCAAGCCACAGAGGCCTCTCCACTGTCACTGCTTTACCTTCATAGTAACGTTTGTCAGTCAGCAGCATATCAGTGTAGGAGATGTGAGTAAGGTTTAGTCTCACAAACACGTTTTTGTATAGAAATACCTGTATACATACATGTAGCGAATCAGTGAATAATGGCGCACAGCGCCTATGCATAAAAATGGCGCCGCATTAAAAAGATACGCTTATCGCTATCTATCGTTAGTACTGCATAATAATGGCGCACAGGGAAACAAGAAGAATAACGGCACACAGTAACGTTATTTATCAAAAGTGCCGTTCATATGCCAAACAGCAGACATTATTTAACTGCAAAACCGTGAATGGATTTAATGTAACACTGTCAAGCTTAGGGTTAGGCACCACCAGGGGAGATTTAGGGTTAGGCACCACCAGGGAGGTCTTAGGGTTAGGCACTACCAGGGGGATGCTTAGGGTTAGGCACCACCAGGGGGGTGGTTAGGGTTAGGCACCACCAGGGGGGTGATTAGGTACCACCAGGGGGCTGGTTAGGGTTAGGCACCACCAGGGGGTGGTTAAGGTTAGGCACCACCAGGGGGGTCTTAGGGTTAGGCACCACCAGGAGGGTGGTAAGGGTTAGGCACCACCAGGGGGTGGTTAGGTACCATCAGGGGGCTGGTTAGGGTTAGGCACCACCAGGGGGGTGGTTAAGGTTAGGCACCACCAGGGGGGTCTTAGGGTTAGGCACCACCAGGGGGGTGGTTAGGGTTAGGTACCACCAGGGGGCTGGTTAGGTTTAGGCACCACCAGGGGGGTGGTTAAGGTTAGGCACTACCAGGGGGGTCTTAGGGTTAGGGATAGGTACAAAGAGGGTTCTGTGTGTTAACACTAAATAACAAAAAGGCTTTAATGTTGAATAGTGATAAGACTTTAACGATAAATAGTGATAAGCGTCAAACGGATTCGTGGCAACACCGTGCGCCATTATTCAATTATATTTTTCAGATGGACCCACATGTAGATCTGTTCTGTACATGAGTTGTGAAAGAGGGGAAATGAAGAAGATAGAGGCATTAGTTTTCCATACATGTTCTGTCTCTTCCATAGTGTTCTGAGGGTAGTTCCAGGCATAATGTGGATATGGAATAACTGGTAAAATGTATGACAAAAGAAGGGGAGTGCATCACATTGAAGGCTGCAGTTTGCATATTCTCCACAAGATGGCGTTGTCACACGCCGGAATATCCGGGTTAGAGGAGGAAGTCAGAGGAAGAGGAGACATTACTGCTGCTGCTGCTGCTGCTGCTGGAAGACGAGGTAATATTTATTCTATATTATTTATTCTGCAGCACCTATTGGAGTGCAATGTGCAATTCCCTAGTGGGTCTCACAATGTAATGTGCCCACCACAGTCATAGTCTGATGTTCTGCCACAACAAGAGGTCAGCTTCTAAAGGGAACCAAGACATAGCTCCAAACTGTCCCTCTTTTCTTCTTCATGTTTCCCTCTTTCTTTAAGAGAACCTGTAACAAAAAAAAGTCCCCCTGGGGGGGTATTCACCTCGGTAGGGGGAAGCCTCAGGGTCCCAATGAGGCTTCCCCCTCCCCTGTAGCTGCAGGCAATCCAGCGCTGGCTTCCCCGAAGTGTCCCGGAATCCTCCCTCGGCAAGCCTGACAAGCGCTGATAAGAGCTGATTTAGGCGCTGTTGCAGCTCTCTGCATGGAGATATGCGAAAATTGCCGATGTCTGTCGGGTCCGCTCTACTACGCAGGTGCAGGAGACTTGCGCCTGCGCAGTAGAACGGGCCAACAGCGATCGGCTATTTCTGCCTATCTCCGAGCAGAGAGCCAATACTGCGCCTGCACTGGAGCCGGGAAGATAAATATTTACATCCCCGCTGTTCGGGGAGCTCTATCGCCGCCGCCATGGGACAGAGGAGGACGGAGGAAGCCTCAATAGGATCTGGAGGCTTCCCCCACCCGAGGTGAGTACCCCCCAGGGGAGACTTTTTTTTGTTACAGGTTTTCTTTCAGGACTGATGTTAAGGTCTATGTAAATATATGTATTTTTCTACTGAAAATGTGTTTACCTGACTCTAAACTTTATTAACAACACAGAAGCCTGATTTAGGATAAATAACACAGATCCTATACTAAGGTAAACTTTATTCTCATCATTTGAATTGATATATTTCTTATTTTCAAATGTTAATATAAAGGAAATCAACTGAAGATAGAAAAGACCAGTGTGGTTTGAATGATAAAACAATTTAAATTGATAAAACAAAGTTTTGCTTTTGAGTTCTTTGTGATATGCCTGATGCGGGGGGGGGGGGGGGGGGGGTAGGGGTCTTGCTTAAAGCGGACCTGAACTCAGAACTCCTCTCTGCTCTAAAAGATACACAACAGCATAATAACCTTTACACAAAAAAACATTTCTTTGTTGCAGCTGATACAAATCCTAAAATACATCTGGACAGTTTCTACTTCCTGATTCATGGAAGCAGACATATTGTTTACAGCTTGTACTGTAAAAGGGGCTTATCTTCCATAGGCAGTCATGTGACACGGGGGGGGGGGGATTATAAAATCACAACTAGGGATTAGACACAAATGAGGGGGAATTACACAGGCTAAACTATTTAAATACATACAGGGTGCATTTCTGTTATTTTTTCTTTGTATTCTGTGCAAGAGTTCTGGTCCACTTTAACCACTTAAGCCTAACTGGACGAAAATTTTCATCCAATTAGGCTGCGCGCACTCCCGCGGGCCCCCCATGCGTGCTCCCGCCGCCGGCCTTTAGCCCAGCGATCAATGAAAGGGCTTATAGATCCCTTTCATTGGGGAATTACACAGGCAAAACTATTTAAATACATACAGGGTGCATTTCTGTTTTCCTTGTATCCTGTGCAAGAGTTCAGGTCCACTTTAAAGTGTCCCTTTTCCTTATCTCAAAATTATGGGAGGTATTCCATTTACCATCTCACTGACCATCCATGTTGGATAGGAATCTTAATTCAGGCTTTTATTTTTAGACATTTTTTCCCATTGTAAAGTGACATTTCTGGCAAGGATCTCCAGGGTGGTAGTATGAGAGAACACTGGCTCCTTTCCACAGGCTAGGATCAGGGCCGGTATTGTTCTTTTCACTTCCTAAGGGAACCTGTCAAGAACCATTCCCCCATATACTCAATAGTGATGGCCCAAACTGTTCGCTGGCGGACATTTCCTGGCGAACATCGGATATTCGCCCATTCACCCACCGAATACATGGCGAGTATGATCCGCCCCTCATATGTATTCAAGGAGCCAAAAATTGACCCCTTACCCCAGAGTCAGCAGACACATGGCAGCTAATCAGCTTTATCTACCTCCAGGACCCCCCTATAAAAAGCCAGCACAGCAGCCCATTTTCCATTCTGCGTTTGGCTTCTGTGCTAGGCAGATTAGGTACTAGGGAGAGCTGTGCTGCTGACGGAGAGCATTAGTTAGGTTTCTGTGTTCTGTGGGTTTAGTGCAGTTTCTTGCTGCTACAGTACTAGTTCACCATCTAGAAAACCCTATAGCCCTTGTAAGGGCTGTATTTTTTATTGTGATATTGCTGGTCATTGTGTCAACAGTGCACTTTAGCTGTTGGAGACAGGTGCAGTGCTGCTAGTGCTACAGCAGTTCACCCAATCGCCCTTGTAAGGACTGTTTTTCTTGCTATTGTTATATTGCTTTTCCATGTGTCCAGTGCACACGTTAGCTGTTTCAGACAGGTCTGCTGGTCCTAGTAGTGCACCAACTAGATAACCCAATAATCCTTCACCACTACTACTATGTCATCTAGTATTAACTACTGCCCTGTATAAGGCCTCACTGGCAGGGCCTACAGTTTGAGGTGATTGTTGCACATGCTGTAAATTATCTCTGTCACTTGACCTCAGCCTGACCATAGGTGCTGGAAAACCACAATCGTGTGCACTCCTATGAACGTGCGCACAAGCAGGGTGACCACTGCACACCATTACACAAAGATTGCGGCCCGAGAGGACTAACATTTACGTCCTGGACGTGTTAGTTAGTAAAAACAATTACTAGCTCACCTGACTTTATCACTAAAGCTAAATTTACGTTTGCAAACTAATAATCTGATGTTCGCTACATAACTACCACTCAACCACACTTGATCTGGATTTTTACAGTGGGCTCCTGGCAATACATTCACCACTGATTCACCACTATTTATGCTGTAATACAGTCAGTTCATAATATACAATTCTTGCCAAAACGAACAGCAGCAAGTTAACACAATGGGAGTGCTGTGTGTCTCATGTCCAAGAGCCAGGAAAATGCAAATTGCAAGTTACAAAGCTAGGCTGCTAAAGTGTACACAAGGCGACTGTCACAAATAGTGGGGCAGCTGCGGCGAACAACGCCGTCACTGCAGCTGCCTCCGTGTCTCCTCCTGGCCCTCTACCCGTGTTTCGGGCGTCTAGAACGCTGAGGACGGGTCTGTCTGCTGCCCATAAGGTCGCTTTGACGCGTGCGCACCGTCGCAGCCTTTATGCGGCGAAGAGATGCCTCAGCTGACCTGCGGGTCGGCTGACGTCACTCCTTGCGCCCGCTGCTGCGGATTGGCCAGGCGCAGGGGGGCATGCCTCAAGGTCTCCTCGGGCTCTTAAGCTCGGAGGATTCACTTGCAACTTGTCTGCTGTTGCGATCACTTCGTGTAAGCGCTCAGACCTTAGTTAGATCCGGTGTGCTTTGATCCGGGAGGAAACCGGGGATTTCACACAGCTCCAGGATTTGTGCATTATTTATTGTATGATCTGTTTATGACTCTGGCTCGTTCTTGACTGTTCTTACTCTTTAGTGATTCTGTACCTTTGCCCATCCTATCTAGTTACCGACTCTGCCTGAATCTCGTACCTCTCTCTGCTCTAGTGATTCTGTACTTTAGCCCATCTGATATTGCTGCCAAACTCTGCCTGTTAACCGTTACTTCTCTGCCTTCCGATTTTGTACTATATCTGCCTGGCTGTTACCGACCCGATTAGTCTGACTTCGCTACTCACCAGTGAGCCCTTGTCACTGGTGAGGTGTTCACTGTACTGACAGAGCCCAACAGCTCCTCTGGTGGGCTGTAGTCAAATCTGTCAGTATAAACTGTATGCACCAATCACTACACTTAAATTACTATAAAGTGTGACTAAGGTCTCGATATTCTTTGTATTACTATATTTGCATTATTGGTGATTCTGCAGATCACCACATAATCAGATATAGTATCTGCATTATTGGTGATACTGCAGATCACCAAATAATCAGAACCTTGTACTTGCTGACACTTATCGTTACAGAACAGCAGACCATAAATGTCTATGGAAACACTGTGCAGTCAAGTTGAACTGTTAACCACGGCCGTTAATGGCCTAACCAAAACGGTTAACGCTCAACAGACACAGATCAATCAGTTGTCTGAGGTGGTACGCACCCTTCAGGCAACCAATGCACCAGTGTCATCCCCTGTTGTTACCGAGCCCAGGGTACCTCTCCTAGAAAAGTTTTCAGGGCACAGGTCTGACTTTCAGAATTTCAGAAACCGTTGCCTGTCGTATTTTGAGTTACGACCTACGTCATCAGGGTCTGAGGGTCAGAGGGTGACCTTTATTAAAACACTATTATCTGGGGATTCGCAGACGTGGGCTTACAGTCTTCCTACTGGTCATGAAGCTTTAACGTCTGTTCAGGAATTTTTTCAATCTATGACAATTATATATGACGACCCCGACGTGGCAATTACGGCTGAAAGGAAACTCAAAACTCTCGGGCAGGGGCATAACACCGTTGTAACATACGCTGCAGAGTTTAGAAGGTGGGCTGTGTCAGCTAGATGGGGACCATTTGCCTTTCTGGATTGTTTCCTTACGGGTTTGTCTGATGCAGTGGCCGATCTTATGTTAAGCCATCCAGAACCCAAGACTATTGATGACACGATCTCATTAGCTGTTTGTGAGAAAACGCGGAAAAGCCGCCGTGGGTGCTCAGAGCAAGGCGGCTGATTCCGCGTCCAATGCGGCGGATTCCGCATCTGACGCGGTGGTTTGCACGCATAGGCCTACATCTGTCAGCATGGCTGAACGCGGAGAAACCGCCGCATGCTCTGATAGCGGTGCGGCTGGTTCCGCGCCCTGCACAGCGGATACATTGCAACACATGTCTGGTGTGGCTGGGACTAATAGTCCACACAGATTCAGAAGGACGTGCGCGTGCGTGGAGAGGCAGAACTTTTATGACAGCCAGAAGGGTGTTAGCTGACCAAGCCGGTCAGCTGACAATTCAACCATTTCTGATTGGTCCAGCACTTAGGGGAGGCGCTGGAGAGCGCTATAGTATACAGTGGAGGAAATAATTATTTGACCCCTCACTGATTTTGTAAGTTTGTCCAATGACAAAGAAATGAAAAGTCTCAGAACAGTATCATTTCAATGGTAGGTTTATTTTAACAGTGGCAGATAGCACATCAAAAGGAAAATCGAAAAAATAACCTTAAATAAAAGATAGCAACTGATTTGCATTTCATTGAGTGAAATCAGTTTTTGAACCCTCTAACAATAAAAGACTTAATACTTAGTGGAAAAACCCTTGTTTGCAAGCACAGAGGTCAAACGTTTCTTGTAATTGATGACCAAGTTTGCACACATTTTAGGAGGAATTTTGGTCCACTCCTCTTTGCAGATCATCTCTAAATCCCTAAGGTTTCGAGGCTGTCTCTGTGCAACTCTGAGCTTGAGCTCCCTCCATAGGTTTTCTATTGGATTAAGGTCCGGAGACTGACTAGGCCACTCCATGACCTTAATGTGCTTCTTCTTGAGCCACTCCTTTGTTGCCTTTGCTGTATGTTTTGGGTCATTGTCATGCTGGAACACCCATCCACGACCCATTTTCAGTTTCCTGGCAGAGGGAAGGAGGTTGTCGTTCAGGATTTCACGATACATGGCTCCGTCCATTTTCCCGTTAATGCGATTAAGTTGTCCTGTGCCCTTAGCAGAAAAACACCCCCAAAGCAAAATGTTTCCACCCCCATGCTTGATGGTGGGGACGGTGTTTTGGGGTCATAGGCAGCATTTTTCTTCCTCCAAACACAGCGAGTTGAGTTAATGCCAAAGAGCTCTATTTTGGTCTCATCAGACCACAGCACCTTCTCCCAGTCACTCACAGAATCATTCAGGTGTTCATTGGCAAACTTCAGACGGGCCTGCACATGTGCCTTCTTGAGCAGGGGGACCTTGCGAGCCCTGCAGGATTTTAATCCATTGCAGTGTAATGTGTTTCCAATGGTTTTCTTGGTGACTGTGGTCCCTGCTAATTTGAGGTAATTCACTAACTCCTCCCGTGTAGTTCTAGGATGCTTTTTCACCTTTCTCAGAACCATTGACACCCCACGAGGTGAGATCTTGCGTGGAGCCCCAGAGCGAGGTCGATTGATGGTCATTTTGTGCTCCTTCCATTTTCGAACAATCGCACCAACAGTTGTCACCTTCTCTCCCAGCTTCTTGCTAATGGTTTTGTAGCCCATTCCAGCCTTGTGCAGGTCTACAATTTTGTCTCTGACATCCTTGGACAGCTCTTTGGTCTTTCCCATGTTGGAGAGTTTGGAGTGTGCTTGATTGATTGATTCTGTGGACAGGTGTCTTTTATACAGGTGACTAGTTAAGACAGGTGTCCTTAATGAGGGTGACTAATTGAGCAGAAGTGTCTAACCACTCTGTGGGAGCCAGAACTCTTAATGGTTGGTAGGGGTTCAAAAACTTATTTCACTCAATGAAATGCAAATCAGTTGCTATCTTTTATTTAAGGTTATTTTTTCGATTTTCCTTTTGATGTGCTATCTGCCACTGTTAAAATAAACCTACCATTGAAATGATACTGTTCTGAGACTTTTCATTTCTTTGTCATTGGACAAACTTACAAAATCAGTGAGGGGTTAAATAATTCTTTCCTCCACTGTATATACTGGGTGCTGGTCACTTCTCTGGTGTCTGCCATTGCGATCACTACGTGGAAGCACTCAGACCATATTGTCAGAATCTGTGTTATCTCTGTTATACTTCAGACTAGTTCCAGGGTGTTGATGATTACGGAGCTCACACCCAAGACTAGGAATACTGTGTATTTTCTGTGTTATACTTCAGAGTAGTTCCAGGGTGTTGATGACTACGGAGCTCACACCCAAGACTAGGAATACTGTGTATTTTCTGTGTTATACTTCAGACTAGTTCAAGGGTGTTGATGACTACGGAGCTCACACCCAAGATTAGGAATAAGCTTTACCATCCTGTTATACTTCAGACTAGTTCCAGGGTGTTGATGATTACGGAACTCACACCCAAGACTAGGAATACTGTGTATTTTCTGTGTTATACTTCAGACTAGTTCAAGGGTGTTGATGACTACGGAGCTCACACCCAAGATTAGGAATAAGCTTTACCATCCTGTTATACTTCAGACTAGTTCCAGGGTGTTGATGACTACGGAGCTCACACCCAAGATTAGGAATTAGCTTTACCATCCTGTTATACTTCAGACTAGTTCCGGGGTGTTGATGATCTTGGAGCTCACACCTATAGACTAGACATTGTTGATTATTTGTTACGGCCTTCTGCTTTCCTGACCTCTCTTCTGATCTCTGATTTGGTACCACGCTATATCTGATACTCCGTTGCCAAACCTTGCTTGCCTTAGGACTCTGATTCAGTCTCTTCCCTCTGTATCTCATCTGTCTGTCTGTTGCCGACCTGGCTTGTCCGACCTCGAGAACTATCTCCTCTGTTTAGAGATAGTTCACAGATCTGTCAGTGACACTCCACCATTGGTGTCACTCACACTCTGGTCCTTCCCACTCTCAGCCTGACTCCTCCCCTTGGGGAGCCTCAGGCCATTGGAAGGAGCTTGTTCTTGGGCAGTATCTCTTACTGCCTTGCACCCTCGATACGGGTGCTCTCCTCAAAGTATTACTGTTGCACCAAACACTCATCTTACTCAGGTGTCCAGAGGTTAGAGATATATCTGATTATCGGTGATACTGCAGATCATCAATAATCGGGTATATATCTGTATTCTCGGTGATACTGCAGATCACCGATAATCAGATCCTCTCTGTGTTACATCGATCGTTACACTGTTAAGATAGATCGCCGGGTTCGGTACCAAAGACAAACCCGAGGTAGATTCACGGGGAGACCTGTTACTATCACCTCATCTTCCTCATCTCCTTCTCCTCCATAGGACGAGCCGATGCAGATCGGACATTCCAAGTTGTCTGAGGTAGAGAAAAATCGGAGACGAGCAGAGAGGCTCTGCTTATACTGTGCAGAGAAGGGCCATGTGGTACAGAATTGCCCCATGAAGGCGGAAAACTGTGCCACCTAGGTGTAGCTAGAGGTACTACCCTAGACGAGCCTGTGTTACATTACTTCTCCCGTGTTCTATTACCTCGGAGGATCGAGTTTTTCCCACCCAGGCATTCATAGATTCGGGTTCAGCAGCCAATTTCATAGATTATGCTTTCGCTATGAGATTGGGTGTTCCCTTTGTTTCTTTGGACAGACAGATTTTTGTTACTGCAGTAGATGACTCTCCACTGCAGGGAAAACAACCTCTGTCTCAAACTCCTGTATTGTTATGTCAGGTGGGGGTGCTGCACCGGGAGCAAATACAGTTTTTTGTACTCAAGATGGTCACTTCCACCGTGATCCTTGGTATGCCATGGTTGCAAAAGCATTCTCCTCAGATTGACTGGAGTTCCGGGCAGCTATTAAGCTTGTCCGCCTACTGTCATCATCATTGTTTGGAGAAAGTGACTATTTGCGTTACCAAGGTGCAAATGGAAGGATTGCCCGCACCATATTCTGACTTTACCGATGTCTTTTGTACCAAAGCGGCAGACAAACTTCCTCCACATAGAAGTTTCGACTGTCCCATTGAGTTGAGACCAGGTTGTATGCCCCCTAGAGGCCATTTATATAACCTTTCTGGTCCTGAAAATCTTGCTATGCAGGATTATATTAAAGAAAACTTGGCCAAAGGGTTCATCCGTCCTTCAAAGTCTCCGGCCGGAGCAGGTTTCTTTTTTGTAAAGAAGAAGGACGGTGGGCTACGGCCAAGTATTGATTACAGAGGGCTAAACAAGATCACTATAAAGAATCGTTACCCACTCCCTTTAATAGATGACTTGTTCTCCCAGGTTACTGATTCACGTATCTTCTCCAAGCTCGACCTACGGGGAGCATACAACCTGGTACGCATAAGGGAGGGTGATGAATGGAAGACGGCGTTCAACACACCCGACGGGCACTACGAGTACCTGGTCATGCCCTTCGGGTTGTGTAACGCTGCCGCCGTCTTCCAGGAATTGATTAATGAGGTCTTCAGAGAGGTCTTAGGGCGGTTCGTCTTGGTTTACTTGGACGACATACTTATATTCTCTCCCAATTTGGCTGGACACAGGGAGCATGTTAAGTTCGTCTTGAGAAAATTAAGGCAGAACTCTTTATATGCTAAGTTAGAGAAATGTCTCTTTGAAGTGTCCAAGGTCCCCTTTTTGGGTTACATTATTTCTACCACCGGACTCTCCATGGATCCCAAAAAAGTATCCGCTGTGCTAGAGTGGCCACAACCTTTAGGGCTGAAGGCACTCCAGAAGTTCCTTGGCTTTGACAACTATTATAGAACATTTATCAAGGGATTTTCTTCTGTGGTGTCACCTCTCACGGAACTTACCAAAAAAGCGGCAGACACTTATAATTGGTCAGCCGAAGCGCATACTGCCTTCTCATCATTGAAAGAGTTGTTTTGTTCAGCCCCCATTTTGCGGCATGTTGATGTCTCCTTTCCTTTCATAGTGGAGGTGGATGCATCAGAGGTTGGGGTTGGGGCTGTACTGTCTCAACACTCCGGTCTGCAGGGCAGACTGCATCCCTGTGCATTTTTCTCTCAGAAGTTTTTTCCCGCCGAGAGAAATTATGATATTGGAAACCGAGAGCTGTTGGCCATCAAACTCGCATTTGAGGAATGGCGCCATTGGCTCGAAGGGGCAGAACATACGATCACGGTCTATACGGACCACAAGAATTTAGAATATATTGAGGGGGCTAAGAGACTTAGTCCCCGACAAGCCCGATGGTCCTTATTCTTTTCGAGATTCAGATTTATCATTACCTACAAGCCAGGAAATAAAAACAGCAAGGCAGATGCTCTATCTAGATGTTTTGAGCCTGAGACAGTGCAGCCACCAACCCCAGAGAACATCCTGCCTGAGAAAGTTGTCTTAGAAACCACCGACACATGGGAGGATTGGTTGTCTACTTTGGGTCCCTATCAACAGGACATTCCCGAGAGGAAACCAGATGGGGTGCTGTTTGTGCAGCTGCATTATCATTTACAACTGACAAGACAAGACAAATAACATTTATATTGCGCTTTTCTCCTTGCGGACTCAAAGCGCCGGAGCAGAACTGCTACAGTTGTTTCATGCACATAAGAATGCAGGACATCCTGGGGTGGCTAGAACGCAGGATTTACTAGCTAGATGTGTCTGGTGGCCGTCTCTGGTCTCAGATTGTAAAGAGTTCGTTAGAGATTGTTCAGTCTGTGCCAGAAGTAAACCGTCCAGACAGGCTCCAGCGGGCATGCTTCAGTCATTGCCGGTGCCTGAGCAACCATGGACTCCTCTGTCCATGGACTTTGTGGGCGAACTCCCTAGATCTGAGGGTAAAACTGTCATATACGTGGTAGTCGACAGGTTCAGCAAAATGGCTAACTTTATTCTTCTGGACGGACTCCCCTCAGCTCAGGAACTGGCAGATCTCTTCATCCAGCACATTTTTCAGTTGCATGGGATACCAGAAAATGTGGTGTCAGATAGGGGAGACGGAAGCAGGAGATTTGGGCGCATGAGACAAGTGGACAAAAAGGGCGCCCCATTCACTCCCATTATAAATATCGTTTAATGGGCGCCGAACAGGGAAAAAAAGGTGCCGGAGATTAACGTTTTACAAACGGCGCCCGGAGATTTTTAAGGTTTTATAACTGTTTGTGATGATTTAACTTTACAAAATGAGCCCGTGACGAATAACGTTTATAAAGATACTAAATCACTATTTCTAAAACATTTCTAAAACATTATTATCCACCTAAAAAAATTATTTACATTTTTTTATTTACATTTTTTATTTATTAATGTTTGTAAAACATTATTATCCATAGGGGGTCTTAGGTTTAGGCACTACCAGGGGGGTCTTAGGTTTAGGCACCAACAGGGGGGTCTTAGGTTTAGGCACCACCAGGGGGGTCTTAGGTTTAGGCACCACCAGGGGGTCTTAGGTTTAGGCACCAACAGGGGGGTCTTAGGTTTAGGCGGGGGTCTTAGGTTTAGGCACCAACAGGGGGGTCTTAGGTTTAGGCACCAACAGGGGGGTCTTAGGTTTAGGCACCAACAGGGGGTCTAGGGGTTAGGGATAGGTACAGGGAGGGTTTTTAATAAACATAAATATAACTTTCAGTTTAGAAACAGGGAAGATTAACGTTTTAAGGATTGCCGATCTCATACACATTATTTAATGATTTATAAATTCTTAAAACACTATTTGTAAACGAAATTCTACACAATATTTCTATAAACGATAATACTGCTTATCGTTTACACCTCGCGCCCTTTTTTCCCGACGCCCTTTTTTGATGTACGCGTCCAATTCGTGTCCAGATTCTGGAGAGCATTTTGTCATCAGCAGGAATGAATCTGTCGTTTTCCTCCGGCTACCACCCACAGACCAATGGGCAAACCGAAAGGGTGAGCAGTTCCTTAGGTGCTATGTGGCTGATGCTCAGTTGGAATGGGCAAAATTCCTGCCGTATGCGGAATTTGCGCACAACAATTTAAAAAATACCTTGTCAGGCTTCTCTCCATTCCAGGTAGTGTCGGGGAGATCTCCTAAATTTTCCCCGTTACCGGTGATGTCCTCTTCTCTTCCAGCAATGGAAGATTGGCAGAGATCTTTTAGGGACATCTGGATTATAGTTAAAAGAAATCTGGAAAAGGCCTTTCTAACCCAGAAAAAGCAAGCGGATAAGAAGCGATCTATGGAATGGGAATTTGTTCCTGGGGACATGGTGTGGGTGTCTACTCGACATCTGGCATTGAAACAACCTTCGGCCAAGTTGGGTTCCAGATTTGTAGGCCCATACCCCGTTTCCAAAAAGTTCAAAGATGTGACATATGTAATTGCACTGCCTGCTAGTTTGAGAGGTACAAAATCATTCCATGTGTCTTTGTTGAAACCGGCTGTGCATGTGGATTCCTCTCCCCCCCCCCTGTGGTGACTGATGGTGAACCGGAGTATGAAATTATGAAAATTTTGGATTCTCGCTGGGTGCGCAACTCGGTTCAATATTTGGTTCATTGGAAGGGGTATGGGCCTGAGGAGAGATCTTGGGTGCCGGGTCATCGTATGCATGCTAAGGAGTTGAGACGGGAGTTTCATAGATGGTATCCTGAAAAACCATGTAGGACGTGTCCGGAGTCCACGCCTCAAGGGGGGGGGGGGGGGGTACTGTCACAAATAGTGGGGCAGCTGCGGCGAACAGCGCCGTCACCGCAGCTGCCTCCGTGTCTCCTCCTGGCCACCTACCCATGCCTCGGGCGTCTAGAACGCTGAGGACGGGTCTGTCTGCTGCCCATAAGGCCGCTTTGACGCGTGCGCACGCACCTTTGCGACCTTTATGCGGTGAAGAGACGTCTCAGCTGACCTGCGGGTCGGCTGACGTCTCTCCATGCGCCCGATGCTGCGGATTGGCCGGGCGCAGGGGGGCGTGCCTCAAGGTCTCCTCGGGCTCTTAAGCCCGGAGGATTCACTCGCAACTTGTCTGCTGTTGCGATCACTTCGTGTTAGCGCTCAGACCTTAGTTAGATCTGGTGTGCTTTGATCCGGGAGGAAACCGGGGATTTCACACAGCTCCAGGATTTGTGCATTATTTATTGTATGATCTGTTTATGACTCTGGCTCGTTCTTGACTATTCTTACTCTTTAGTGATTCTGTACCTTTGCCTATCCTATCTAGTTACCGACTCTGCCTGAATCTCGTACCTCTCTCTGCTCTAGTGATTCTGTACTTTAGCCCATCTGATATTGCTGCCAAACTCTGCCTGTTAACCGTTACTTCTCTGCCTTCCGATTTTGTACTATATCTGCCTGGCTGTTACCGACCCGATTAGTCTGACTTCGCTACTCACCAGTGAGCCCTTGTCACTGGTGAGGTGTTCACTGTACTGACAGAGCCCAACAGCTCCTCTGGTGGGCTGTAGTCAAATCTGTCAGTATATACTGTATGCACCAATCACTACACTTAAATTACTATAAAGTGTGACTAAGGTCTCGATATTCTTCGTATTACTATATTTGCATTATTGGTGATTCTGCAGATCACCACATAATCAGATATAGTATCTGCATTATTGGTGATACTGCAGATCACCAAATAATCAGAACCTTGTACTTGCTGACACTTATCGTTACAGCGACATGTGACATGATGAGATAAAATGTGTATATATAGTACCAAACATATTAATAACCAGTCTGTTTTACTTGCTTTATTTTGTTGCCTAAAAGAGTTAATTTCTAGGCATTGAAGTGACAGCTTCTGTCCTGTCGGTAATTTGTCAGGAATGTAGTAAACCTCACTGATAAGCAGAGTACAGCCATAAAAGTTTTCCTTTCGGAATACAACTTCTGGGGGCAGGAAGAGATTTTTCTTACTCTGGGCCACTCAATAGGCTGCCCTGACTAGAGACAGTAAAATATTCAGCCTACTTTGTAAATGTTTAAATATAAAAGAAAACAATGGGATACTTAAACATGTCATATTTAGGAGTGGGAGGATAAATATAATTGTTTATCTCATCAGTTTATTTTCACCTCGGGTTCAGTTTAGAGTGTATCTGTAGTGAAAAAAGTGCTCCAAAATCCAGAGGAAATTCCCCATTGATCTGGTGGGAAAATTGCATGGTGTGTATCAGGGCCGGATTTCTGGAAAGGCCACTCAGGCCCGGACCTTTGCTGATTATTGTAGTATTTTTTATTGTCATTTTTATTATTAATATATTTTGAACCTGAAGTCGCTCAATCCATATCAGAAATATCAGAAATTCAGAGTGGAGAGTTCGGTCTCTGCTTCATGGAGAGGAACACTTGGCGACCATGGACCTCAATGATGCGTAATTGTATATCCCTCAGGAGCACCAGAAGTTCCTAAGGTTAGCAGTAAAGTCGTGCACAGGGACCCAACATTATCAGTTCCAGGCCCTGCCATGCAGCATTGCAGCAGCACTCTGTATCTTTACGAAGGTCCTGGCAGAGGTGATAAAGTCACTAAAACTGCAGGGAGTTGCAGTCTTTCCCTACTTAGACTTCCTGATAATTTATGCGCAGACAGAGGAATTAGTTCATTTGCACAGGGATCTGTATTATTGCAGGTGGGTTGGTAAACCATCCAAAGTCAGCATTGTCTCCAACTCAGGGATCAACTTTTCAGGGATTTTTTGACAGAAAACGAAATCCAAAAGTTGCAGGATGGAATCCGTCAGCTGTGCAAATCTCTGCAGAGCTCCCTAAGAATGATCCTGAAGGTCCCGAGGTTTCTCACAGCTTCGTTCCCAGCAGTAGAATGGGCACAATTGCACTGTCAAACATTACAAACTTAGTTGTTGCAGGTATGGGACAAGTCCTAAGACTCTGGACTCTCATGTCCCTACCAGAGATGGTGAGAGTCTAAAATGTTGGACGGAGTCAGACAACCTGGTTCAGGGAAGCGTGTGGTGTCAGGAAGAACCAGTAAAAATATACACAGATGCCACAGTACTTCACATACTAGACCCTTGAAGTTTTTGAGTTCCATTTTAGCATTTTCCTGGACAGGCTAGAAAAAGTCTCTTGTTAGGTACTCTAAAAGTACAGTGCTCAGCTCTCTCGATTTTGCTGGAAATACCTTTAGGAAAGGAGGGTTTGATTAAGGATTTCTTTAAAGTGGTTAGCAGGATTACACCCCTTGAACAGAAAATATTCCCTTAGTGGGATTTATTGGTTCAGATGCATTATCAAGAGAACCCTTTGAACCTATTTCAGACATAAAGATGAAACGATTGACTCTTAAAGTGAACCAGAGACGAAGCACCCTTATGTATTTTACCATAGAAATCAGTGGGAACATTAGAGAAAACATTTACCATGCTCTCTGTTCCATCCTCACTGCTAAAAGTGTCTGTTATCTAGCTGAGATAAGAATCCCGGACTGAGCATTGAGTCTGGCTTTGCTATAATGACTCAGCTATAATGATTCCTGAGCAAAGCCAGCAGGGGGCAGGCTTGGACTTGAAGACAGCAAAGAACACAGTCTCAGCTATAATTATTCTGTAGCAAAGCCAGACCGACTGCTTAGTCGGGATTCTTATCTTAGAGGTGATAACAGTCAGATTACACAGAGAACAATGTAACAAAGAGCAGATTAGGTGTTTACTGTCATGTTCCCACTGATTTATAAGGTAAAATACAAGAGGGTGCTTCATCTCTGGTTCTCTTTAAGCTGGTATTGCTGGTTGCAGTTACGTCAGCTACAAGGTTGGTGTAACAATCTTACCTTCCAGCAGGTGGAATCCTCTGGCGGCATCCCTCCGGGGTTGCCTTCCGGCTCGCGCGCAACTCAAAAGTCGCACCGCGCATGCGCGAGTGAGCCTTATAGGCTCAGGAGGAGACTCTAGATGACGGCAAGTGATGTCACTGGTGACATCACTAATTGGGGGTGGTTTTCTAGGGTTGCAGGATCGTACTTAAGTCCAGGGATTTAATTCACTCACTGGCCTTGATACTAATCAGTTTGCTGGTTCTTGGCCTAGGTAGCTTCCTTGAGCTACATCATATATGGTGGTACTCACCATATATACGTATGTACTCTAGTTAGTCAGTCGTTGTTTGATCATTGATAGCTGTAATTGTAATTTCTCGTAATATCCTCCTGATATTATTGAGTAGTATCTTTGTGTATTTATCTGTGTACCGACCTTTTGCCTGTCTTGACCGTGCTCCTGTCTAGCCCCTCTGTACGATAGTCATCTGACCTATGTTCTGACTCGGCTTGTTCCTGACTCTGCTACTGCCTGATCCTTGCAATACGACTGACATCTGATACCCGTGTATGACCCTACTCGAATTTGACTACGATTAAGCTTAACGATTTTGTACCTTGACATTGTAACTTGTGCACAAGTTCAGACCGGTCCTTGTACTGTGATTGTGAATTATCTGTACGTTATCTCGTCACGCACCAGCGTGATAGCTGGGTTATCTTCAGGCTCTGTCAGGCAAAGATCTTTTCCTTTCAGTCTTTCCTAACATAATTGTTTTCAGGTTGGATCCAAACTATCTTCTGTAACAATTGGGTGCTGCAACTCAGACGTCTGATTATTAGGTGATCTGCAGTATCACCAATAATACAGACATTATACCTGATTATGTGGTGATCTGCAGAATCACCAACAATGCAAGTATAAACTTGTAAAAACAAAACAGAGGACAACGAGAGCCCAATAGTGCAATATTGTCTGGTAAGCTCAATATATAAAATAATGTCAAAGGTTCTTATAGTTTCAAAGGTGGGTTACCATCAGGCAACCACTTGACAGGCAGGTGGGGAGTATTAGTACCTGACCCCACTCAGGTATAAAAGTTGCTCTCTGTAGATAGGAAAATGGGGAAAGAACCCCTCCACCAGGGGTGGACTCAATAGTGCTGTAATATGTACGAACAGAGGCGCCAAGCAGGGTAAAACAATGTTCTAAAATGATAAAAAGAGGGAAGTCGAGTTGGACTTATGGACCAGTTTTATATGCTCCTATACTGCCTGATGAAGCGGGACTGTTGACCGCGAAACGCATTGCGATTTTATGGAGTTGTGAATAAATTGTATATATTTTTACTCTGCATTTGAGTATATGTCCACTACCAGAGGGAGGTAAGTCCATCTCAACTTCCCTCTTTTTATCATTTTTAGAACATTGTTTTACTCTGCTTGGCGCCTCTGTTCGTACATATTACAGCAATAATGCAAGTATAGCTAGCAACAGTACTGTCAGAGGAGCTGGTGGAAACTAAGAATAATAATGAGTGCTCACCAGAGAAGCTAATGAGCACAAGGTAACAACAAGGCTAGGCCTCACCAGAGGAGCTGGTGGGCACTAAGTGTGAATAACGCTAGACCTCAGCAGAGGGGCTGGTGGGTACTAGCTGCAACAGAGCTGGTAAGGTACTATCAGACACGGTAACTGTATAGTTTGGCAAGACCTTACCAGAGGAGCTGGTAAGGTACTATCAGTAACAAGTGACTGTATAGTTTGACCAGACCCTACCAGAGGAGCTGGCAAAGTACTAACAATCACGATAACTGTATAGTTTGGCTAGACCTTACCAGAGGAGCTGGTAAGGTACTTTCAGTACCCGTGACTGTAACTTTAACAAAATCTCACCAGAGGAGCTGGTGGGCAAACAATCAAAAGAGCACCTCACCAGTGGCAAGGGCCCACTGGTGAGCAGAGAGGCCAGACAGACAAGGCTCGGCAACAGAGAGGCAACACAGCACAGAAACGCGAGGCAGAAGAGAAACGAGCAACCAGGCAGAGGCCCAGCAACAAGTCAGACAGGCAGAAGCACAGAACCGACAAGCAAATGCAAAGGTCAGAGTATAGCCAGAATCATACACAGGAAATCAATAACAATATAACAATAGTCCTAGTCCTGTGCCAAATCCCCGGTTTCCTCCCAGACCAAAGCACACCGGAACCAGTCCAAGGTCTGAGCGCCAACACAAAGCACCCACGTCAGCAGACAACATCCAAATGAAGAACGAAGGCTTAAGAAGCAGAGGAAGGCTCTCTGCCGCACCCACCGCGGAATCAGCCAATCCGTGCGGCGAGAGTCACCCCTGAGGTCAGCTGACGCGCCTTCTATTAGCATAAAGATCCTGTCTCTGCGTGCACCCGCACGAGACAGAGACCCTATGAGCCCATGACAGACCCGTCCTCGGCGTGCTACATGCCGGAGGGGACACCAGCACGGAGGCAGCTGCGGCGACGGCGCTGTTCGCCGCAGCTGCCCCAAAGATTGTTACATCTTCTGAGGTGGTATCCGATTTCCATAGGTATATACTGTACATAATATTGTCCTGCCATCATTCTGGCCGAATCCCTCTTTTCAGAAAGAAGAAGAGTGTCACTGTTTAGATGTCAGAACTGCAACGGCTACTTATCTTGACAGAATTAGAGAGTTCAGGAAAACAAGTCAGCTGTTTGTACTATTTTCTGCATAGTGTACTGGTTAAGGGCTCTGCCTTTGACATGGGAGACCAGGGTTCAGATCCTGGCTGGGGTCAGTATCTATTCAGTAAGGTGTCCTTGGGCAAGACTTCCTAACACTGCAGGTTGGCTCCTTGAGCTGGCCCTTAGTGGCTGCAGCTCTTGGGCGCTTTGAGTCCAACAGAAGAAAAGCTATACAAATGTTAGTATTATTGTTAGGATTATTTATGGAAAGAACAGAAGGTGCAGCCTCAGAACTGATGGATATACCAGGCGATAGCGTTAGCATAAGAAGGTTACTCCCCCTGTTCAGGTAAGGGCTCCTTAGCTACCTCTTGGGCTGAAAGGGCCGGGGACATTGTACAGCAAACCTGCCAGGCAGCGACATCGACAAGTCCATCTACGTTTGTGAAACATCACAGTGTGGATATCCTGTCTCAAAAAAACCTATCATTTGGCAGAAAAGTGTTTCAGGCTGTGGTCCCTCCCTAGATGGTGTAAGTATTACAGTGGGTTGCAAAGGTTGGGCAACCTTGTTAATCGTCATGATTTTCCTGTATAAATCGTTGGTTGTTACAATAAAAATATTGTAACGGTTGGGTGTAGCAACTCAAATGTCTGATTATTAGGTGATCTGCAGTATCACCAATAATGCAGACACTATGGCCTCAATTCACTAAGCTTATCTCCTGTCTTTAATAACTCTTCTAGAGTTGTCACCATGGTGATAAGGCATGTAGTATTCAGGAAACATTTTACCTCAGGCAAACCTAAAGTTAACTCTTCTGTCTTTAAGTTAACTCTAATCCTTAAAATAATTCCAGAGTTAAAGACAGACTGTTCATTAACTGCGTGTGAAAATAACTACAGAGGAGGTAAATTAACTACAGAAGAGGTAACGTAAGGAATGAAGAGATAAGATAACTCTCTCACTATGTGGAGGTAAGTTTTCTCTTGCCTTATTATCTCCAGCATGATCTTAGTGAATTGAGGCCATTACCTGATTATGTGGTGATCTGCAGAATCACCAATAATACTGGTATAGTTAGCAAAGATACTGTGTGAATAGTGCTTGGTGCAACCGTAACTCAATAGTTTAGCTAGACCTTACCAGAGGAGCTGGCAAGGTACTATCAGTACAAGAGACTGTATAGTTTGACCAGACCTTTCCAGAGGATCTGGAAAGGTACTAACAGTGAGAGTACAGAAACAGTATAACTAGTCCTTACCAGAGGAGCTGGCAAGGTACCAGCAGTGTAAGTGACTGTCTAGTTTAATCCGACCTTTCCAGAGGGGCTGGAAAGGTACTAACAGTGAAAGTACAGAAATAGTATAACTAGTCTTTACCAGAGGAGCTGGCAAGGTACTAGCAGTGTAAATGACTGTATAGTTTAACCAGACCTTTCCAGAGGAGCTGGTAAGT
Source organism: Hyperolius riggenbachi (assembly GCF_040937935.1). Lineage (NCBI taxonomy): Eukaryota > Metazoa > Chordata > Amphibia > Anura > Hyperoliidae > Hyperolius > Hyperolius riggenbachi. Next base: position 250,570,394 of record NC_090655.1, on the reverse strand, counting down.
TACTATCAGTCACTGTAAGGAAGATTAGCATCACCTCACCAGAAGAGCTGGTGGGTATATAAATATAACACCTCACCAGTGGCAAGGGCCCACTGGTGAGTAGAGAGGTCAGGCAGGCAAGGTTCGGCAACAGAGAGGTATATCAGTACAGAATCGTAAGGCAGAAGAGTAGTGAGTAATCAGGCAGAGGTTCAGCAACTAGTCAGATAGGCAGAGGTACAGAAACGATAAGCAAATGCAAGGTCAGAGTATAGCCAGAATCATACACAGGTAATCAATAATAACAATATGACAATAATCCTAGTCTTGTGTGAAATCCCTGGTTTCCTCCCAGATCAAAGCACACCAGAACTAGTCTAAGGTCTGAGCGCTAACACAAAGTATTCACGACAGCACACAACTTGCGAATGAAAAATGAAGGGTTATGAAGCAGAGGAAGGCTCTCAGCCGCTCCCACCTCGGAATCAGCCAATCCGAGTGGCGAAAGTCACCTCTGACGTCAGCCAACCAGCAGGTCAGCTGACGCACCTTCTACCCGCATAAAGGTCCTGTCTCCGCGCGCGCGAGACAGAGACCCTATGAACAGGAGACAGCACCGTTCCCGGCGGGCTAGACGCCGACGGAACGGATGAGGCCTGAGTACAGGAAAGAAAGGCGGCTGCGGATACACCCTGCGTGTCTGCAGCCGCCATGTCAGCAGTCGTTACAAATATCAGTTAAATATATCTTATAGGAGACACATACAGTGATATTTGAGAAGTGAAATGAAGTTTATTGCATTTACAGAAAGTGCACAATAATGGTTTAAATAAAATTAGGCAGGTGCATAAAGTTGGGCACTGTTCTTATTTTATTCATTCCAAAACCTTTAGAACTAATTATTGGAACTCAAATTGGCCTTGTAAGCTCAGTGACCCACTGACCTACACACACAGGTCAATCCAATTATGAGAAAGAGTATTTAAGTTTCCCTCCTCTTTTAATTTTCTCTGAAGAGTAGTAACATAGGGGTTTCAAAACAACTCTCAAATGACCTGAAGACAAAGATTGTTCACCATCAAGGTTTAGGGGAAGGATGCAGAAAGTTGTCTCAGAGATTTCAGCTGGTTGTTTCCACAGTTTGGAACATATTGAAGAAATGGAAGACCACAGGCTCAGTTCAAGTTAAGGCTTGAAGTGGCAGACAAAGAAAAATCTCAGATAGACAGAAGCAGAGTTGCTCAACTCCGAATTCAGGTGAAATCCGGATAGTTACTATCCGGATTTCACCCAATAAACCTGGGCAGGGGGTCAAGCTTACCTATCTAATGTCTTCTTCGGTCCGTCCCTCAGTGCCTCCCATGATGTGGACCACGCGCATCACGTGACTACAAACACTTCCTCCTTCAACCCGGAAGGAGGAAGTGTTTGTAATCACGTGACCGCTGCGTGGACTGCATCGTAGGAGGCGCCGAGGGACGGACCGAAGAAGACATCAGATAGGTAAGCTTGACCCCTCCGCCCATACCGCACAGGTTTACTGGGTAAAATCTGGATAGCAACTATCCGGGTTTCACCCGATTTCGGAGTTGAGCAACTCTGGGCAGAAGAAACAAATGGTGAAAACAGTCAAAGTCAACCCACAGACCAGCACCAAAGACCTAGAACATCTTATTGCTGCAGATGGAGTCACTGTGCGTCGTTCACTCATTCAGCGCACTTTACACAAGGAGATTCTGTATGTGAGGGTGATGCAGAGGAAGCCTTTTCTCCACCCACAGCACAAACAGAGCCGCTTGAGGCATATGGAGCACTGTCTATAGCCCTACCCTATCTTGCTCACTTTTCTGGAATGTATGTTGTAGATGGAGGATGTCTGTCAGATCACAGTTTCAGCTGTCTTGGTGTTGGTCGCCCTCTTGTCTCAGGTTTCACTCTTTGGTTACTTTTTTGATGAACTGAGGAGGAGGAAGCATGGCGCCTTTTATAATGCCCTTGTGTTAGTGTTTCCACAAAAGGAGGTTGGACACACCTCTCCTAATGGTATCCCGTATGCTGGCAAGAAACAGCGTGTCCGGTGAGTCTAACAGGTGCTTTTTTGATCAAGAAAAACTATGAAATTTCCTGAAATGTTTGATCTGTTGGCCATAGTGAAAAATGAAGGGCTGACTCCGACTCTGACTCCAACTCCTCAGTTTATAAAACTACTATCCCAACTCCAGGTACCCAAAATTGCTCCGACTCCTTAGTCTAATTTTTACATAGGCTATGGATTTGGTTCAAAAATCATGTGACTCTGACTCCTCAGTTTATTGGAAACACCGACTCCAACTCCAGGTACCCAAAATTGCTCCGGATCCTTGACTCCAAATCCACAGCCCTGGAAAAATGATTATGTATTTGTAGACACAAATGAATAGTGAATGATGACTGGTTTGATTTTTCAAATTATATGATCAATCAAGAAAATGAATTGAGCTTAACCACTTGCCGACCGCCCTCAGCCGATGGGCGGCGGCAAAGTGGCCCGCAGAATGGCCGCAATATGGCGATTGGCGGCGGCTCATTCTGCGCTGTCCTGCCGGGAATCACGCTCTCTTTGCGCGCGCATCCGCTGGCAATAGGCTCCGCTCACCCGCGACGTCAACCCGCCGGCCGTTTGGAAGCGCCGGCGGGTTGTTAACCCCCAATCTGCCACAATACAAACGTATAATACGCTTTGTATTGTATACAAAGCGTATTATACAGGCTGCCTCCTGCCCTGGTGGTCCCAGTGATCGAGGGACCACCAGGGCAGGCTGCAGCCCTCCCTGTGTGCACCCAATCACACTGATCTAACCTCCCCTGCCCTCAGATCGCCCACAGCACTCCTCAGGGCCTCAGGGCCTTCTCCTTAACATGGGTCTAGTCAAAAAGAATGTATTGCGAATGTATTGGTCTACGCACCCAATACATCACATGCCCATGTTCTCTGCTGCCATGTCCAAGTCACGATTTGAGAACATCCTGCGTTTCCTGCACTTCAGTGCCAATACAACCTGTCATCTAAGAGGCCACCCTGCTTATGACCGGTTCCACAAAATTCGGCCCCTCATAGACCACCTGTCATCAAAATTTGCCGATGCTTATACCCCTGAACAGGCATTTTGAGGCATTTGGTTTCCAGACTACTCCTCACGGTTTTGGGCTCCTAAAATGCCATGGCAGTATAGGAACCCCACAAGTGACCCCATTTTAGAAAGAAGACACCCCAAGGTATTCCGTTAGGTGTATGATGAGTTCATAGAAGATTTTATTTTTTGTCACAAGTTAGTGGAAAATGACACTTTGTGAAAAATAAAAAATCAATTTCCGCTAACTTGTGACAAAAAAAAAAATCTTCTATGAGCTCACCATATTCCTAACGGAATACCTTGGGGTGTCTTCTTTCTAAAATGGGGTGACTTGTGGGGTTCCTATACTGCCCTAGCATTTTAGGGACCCTAAACCGTTAATAGTCTAGAAACCAAATGCCTCAAAATGACCTGTGAATAGGACGTTGGGCCCCTTAGCGCACCTAAGCTGCAAAAAAGTGTCATGTGGTATTGCCGTACTCAGGAGAAGTAGTATAATGTGTTTTGGGGTGTATTTTTACACATACCCATGCTGGGTGGGAGAAATATCTCTGTAAATGACAATTTTTTTGATATTTTTTTTTACACACAATTGTCCATTTACAGAGATATTTCTCCCACCCAGCATGGGTATGTATAAAAATACACCCCAAAACACATTATACTACTTCTCCTGAGTATGGAGATACCACATGTGTGGCACTTTTTTGCAGCCTAGGTTTTTGCAGCCTTTAGGTTTTACAGGGGTGCTTACAATTTAGCACCCCCCAAAATGCCAGGACAGTAAACACGCCCCACAAATGACCCCATTTTGGAAAGTAGAGACCCCAAGGTATTCAGAGAGGGGCATGGTGAGTCCATGGCAGATTTCTTTTTTTTTTTTTGTCACAAGTTAGCAGAAATGGAAACTTTTTTTTGTTTTATTTTTGTTTCAAAGTCTCATTTTCCGCTAACTTGTGACAAAAAATAAAATCTTCTATGAACTCACCATGCCTGTTAGTGAATACTTTGGGTTGTCTTCTTTCCAAAATGGGGTCATTTGGGGGGTATTTATACTATCCTGGAATTTTAGCACCTCATGAAACATGACAGGTGCTTAGAAAAGTCAAGAGATGCTTCAAAATGGGAAAATTCACTTTTGGCACCATAGTTTGTAAACGCTATAACTTTTACCCAAACCAATAAATATACACTTATTGGATTTTTTTTATCAAAGACATGTAGCAGAATAAATTTGGACAAAAATGTATATAGAAATTTTACTTTATTTGAAAAGTGTCAGCACAGAAACTTAAACAAATCATTTTTTTTTTACAAAATTCATGTATTTTTTTATGAATATAATAAAAACTAAAAATCACAGCAGCAATCAAATAGCACCAAAAGAAAGCTGTATTAGGGACAAGAAAAGGAGGGAAAATTAATTTAGGTGGTAGGTTGTATGACCGAGCAATAAACCGTGAAAGCTGCAGTGGTCTGAATGGAAAAAAAGGCTCTGGTCCTTAAGGGGTAGAAAGACTGTGGTCCTCAAGTGGTTAAAACAACTAAAGAAAATGATTGTATGGTGTATGGCCACCTTTAGTTTAGAGGGTGTAAACTGTGAAGCAGGTGGTTTTGGTGCACGAAGCTTACCGCCACGCGGCAAAACTAAGCGCCACATAGCAGCAATGTAACGCAACGGGGGGCGTGTAAGGGTAATTCGGAGCTCTGGCAGTTGCCGGACCCCAAATTACATAATAGTATTTCACGCCGCTGGGTAGTTTAGTGGCAGCAGGGAGAGAACATCATAGGGCTCGCCCTGCGCCCAACTCACCGGCAGTTGTTACACCCCGAATTACATCTCCCTCCAAGTTGCGACAACTCGAAGAATAGTATTTAACGCCGCCAGGGAGATTAGCAGCAGCAGGGAGAGAACAGCATACGGCTCACCCTGCGCCCAACTCTCTGGTGATGCTTGCGTATGTACTGGGGTGGTGTTTTGTAAAACGCACAGCCGTCTGTGTTGCAGAACAAGGCCATATGGTTAGGCCCTTATTATTGTGTGATAAATGTATACATTGTGTGTCATGTATGAAATATTATCTGTAAAAAAAACCTGAGCAGCATGTTCACATGTAAGTAATGTATGTAAGTTAGTGACTGTTGTAAATAAATTTTAGTAGGTGGGTGAATAGTGGGGGTGGTCTAACTTTCTAGGGGTGTGGACTGTGGGGAAGTTGTGACATCATAAGCAGTCGTCCTCCAGGCCCACAGTGTGGAATGAGCTTTAATAAATGAGTATGTACAAATCTTGTATTACCCTCACTAAGGGCAGCCGTTCTTATTCTCATATCGAGACCGGCATTGGGGTGTTACATCGCACCTATTACACCCCGATGCACTTGCAGAGAATCTACCCCGTGAAACGCAATGTACTGCATGCTTTAGAAACTGCAATAGAGCAGGGTCTATGGCACATATATGGTGGTATTGCCCGGTAGTAAGGGACTTCTGGGTTGAGGTTGTCTCAGCTTTGCCCTTGAACGGACCATCTTAACAGATCCCTTGATGTTAATACTGGGGGATTAGCCACCTGGTTGGAAGATTCCCCCACACAGATTAGCTCAGCATATAGCAAAGGCAGCCAGGCTACATATCGCAAAGCAGCAGCAGCAGCCTACTCTATTGATGGAAGCAGCTGAAGGCATAGTAACTGACATCCTTATTTCTGTTAATTGTCATTGACATGTTCAAGGTGTTCACAGAGACCTGGCAACCCTGGGCTGCATATATGGCAATGCAGAGCTCCAATCATTAGCTCTTGCTCCTGAACAGTGCCTAGCATACTTATAATGTGTTCCTCATTACCTGTAGGGGTCTTGGACCCTATACTCTGCAATATGCACTATGATCCCGATTCTGTGCTCCCAAGTTTATTTTATACTGTTTTGATGTAAACTTACCTTTCAATTTAATGTAATGTATTCTGATGGGTTTAATTGCACAGGCCTTATATTGTGGGGTGTCTGATATGCTTGCTGTTAAGAATTATTAACTCTTTAATAAAACTCTTTGAAATTAATAAACAAGTATGTATATGTATGAGGATATATATAGTCTGGACTCCCACAGTGCTGATAATCCTCTGTGTAATATCCCTCTACAGATACCAGCTTCCTTTGTAGATTACATGACCACCTTACTGAACATGGATGAGAACCAAAGTTACATGGCTGAGAGGATATTAGACCTCACCCTGGAGATCATCTACCTGCTGACTGGAGAGAATCATAAGATAGTGAAAGAGAGATCTGGAGAGCTACTGATGCCCAGAAGTCATCTCCATGGCCCGTCCCCCATCACAGAGTCCCCACCTCGCTCCCTGACACCAGAGAGGAACAAGAAGGCGATTCTAGAGGTCATCCACAAGATGATGGAGCTGCTGACAGGAGAGGTGAGCAGTGCTGGGAATTATGGGAGATTATTCAGTAACAGCAAGGGGTGTGTCTAGATGGTGACTATATCATTGTGTGTGTGAGGTTCCTAAAAAGGTGTCAGGATGTCACTATCTATTTCTCCATGCAGGAGTGGCAGTATATAGAAGGACACAGGGACCTCTACAAGGACACCATGATGGAGAATCAGCCTCCCCTCACATCACCGGGTAAGAGGAGACTTTCATTTCCAGGGATGTTTAAAAACTACCCGGGAGATAGCTAGATAGTTGCTATCCAGATATCTCCCAGGACGGCTGTGCGGGGGGGGGGTTAGGGTCAAGCTTACCTGTCTGACGTCTTCTAGGTATGTCCCTCGGCGCCTCCCACGATGCGCTCCACGCAGCGGTCACGTGGGTACAAACACTTCCCCCTTCCGGGTTGAAGCAGGAAGTGTTTGTAATCACGTGACGCGCGTGGAGCGCATTGTGGGAGGCGCTGAGGGACATACCTAGAAGACGTCAGACAGGTAAGCTTGACCCTAACCCCCCCCCCGCACAGCCGTCCTGGGAGAAATCCGGATAGCAACTATCTGGCTATCTCCCGGGTCGTTTTAGAGCATCCCTGTTCATTTCTTGTAAAGAAATGAGAAGTATGGAGGGTCCATCTAGAGAATTGGTTCTCAAACTTTTTCAGCAGAGGGCACCCCTTGACAAAATTAGCAACTGAAATTCAATGTGGTTTAATAATTTGAATAGCAAATAACATGATAAACATCACATGAAGCAACAATAATATGTCCTCTTTAGTTACACAGCAGTTAGGCACCTAAAATACACCTAAAACAACATACACTCAGTAACATTCACCTAAAACAACACACAGGCCACACCCCCAGGTAATAATTACTCTAATCCATGCACCCTTAAAATGTTCACCATGCACCCCTAATAACTTGCACCTTGCACTCCTAATAACTTGCACCTTGCACCCCTAATAGCTTGCACTCTGCACATTGCACCCCTAATAGCTTGCACTCTGCACCTTGCGCCCCTAATAACTTGCACTCTGCACCTTGCACCCCTAATAACTTGCACTCTGCACCTTGCACCCCTAATAGCTTGCACTCTGCACCTTGCACCCCTAATAGCTTGCACTCTGCACCTTGCACCCCTAATAGCTTGCAATACCTTGCACTCTGCACCTTGCACTCTGCACCTTGTACCCATGATAGCTTGCAGTCTGCACCTTGCACCCCAATAGCTTGCACTCTGCACCTTGTACCCCTAATAGCTTGCACTCTGCACCTTGCACCCCTAATAGCTTGCACTCTGCACCTTGCACCCCTAATAGCTTGCACTCTGCACCTTGCACCCCTAATAGCTTGCACTCTGCATTTTGTACCCCTAATAGCTTGCACTCTGCACCTTGCACCCCTAATTGCTTGCACTCTGCACCTTGCATCCCTAATAGCTTGCACTCTGCACCTTGCACCCCTAATAGCTTGCACTCTGCACCTTGCACTCCTAATAGCTTGCACTCTGCACCTTGTACCCCTAATAGCTTGCACTCTGCACATTGTACCCCTAATAGCTTGCACTCTGCACCTTGCACCCCTAATAGCTTGCACTCTGCACCTTGCACCCCTAATAGCTTGCACTCTGCACCTTGCACCCCTAATAGCTTGCACTCTGCACCTTGCACCCCTAATAGCTTGCACTCTGCACCTTGCACTCCTAATAGCTTGCACTCTGCACCTTGTACCCCTAATAGCTTGCACTCTGCACCTTGCACCCCTAATAGCTTGCACTCTGCACCTCTATCAGAGCGCTGCACATAATTCCAAATGCCACTATAGTATCCCTCCTCAGTCCCACACCAACCATGTAACATAGCTTGAGGAGGGGGACGCTGCACATGAGGGGGAGTAATTGGAAAGGTGGATATTCCGGGGCAGCCAGCATTAGTGAAAAAAAACAAAATGGCCGCTCACAATATAGGATGGAGAGGGAAAGCTGGATATTTCCAAAGTTACTTTTATGGAAATGACCCTTTATATGTCGGCTTTCTCTCCTATTCTAACACTAACTTTCCCCCATTTAACACCTAACACTAACCTCCAACTCCAATCCCAACATTCCCATTCACTCTTATTGCTGCTAAACAAGTTTGGCTACAGTAGTATGTATATGTAGCTGAAGTCCATTCCAAATGGAGCACAGTCCTTGCCACTTCCCTCACCGCTACAACCACTCGGACACCAAATTTAAGATCAGCCATATGACTACTGAGAGATAGATGAGTGCTGCTTTCCTGCACCAAAATCCAGGTCCACCGTCATGTTAGTGTAATTATTGGTCATGCAGATCTTGGTCGTAACTAGGACCAGACCAGAAGATCAATGATCTGTGCATGCCGATCGCTTTCAAGGTTTAAAGGACAACTGAAGTGAGAAGACTATAGAGGTTGCCATGCTTGTTTCCTTTTAAACAATACCAGTTGCCTGGCAGCCCTGCTGGTCTGTATGGATACAGAAGTGTCTGATTAACACCAGAAACAAACATGTAGCTGATCTGTCAGATCTGACAATAATTTCTTGCGCATTTCTCTATGTTTTCCTTCAGTCCTTCAAGAGTTCAGGTCCAGAAAGTCCTTAGAGTTCCACCTGCAGGTGAGTCTGGGAACTGCACAGCTCCGAGCAAGAGGAGAGACATCTGCTTGTAGACAGTGGAAGTCCTCACCAAAGTTTCTTAGTGCTGCCACCAGCAGGATTACACATGCACAAGTCATGACAGACTGTAGGCTATGGGTAGTCAAGCTGCAACAGGCACCCCATGCACCAAAAAAAGTGTAGATCCCCATCACCTGATAAACAAACAGAGACAATGTATTGAATCAGGGTGTGTGTGTTTCCTACAGATGGATTCAGTAACAGAAACCCACCAGAGAGATATACAGGTCCTCTTTATTCCAGGGACTGTCCACAGGAAGATCCCACCATCCTCCACCATTATCAGGTATGTGGGGCTGAGGATCTACAACTCAAAAAGTGACTTAAATTCTACAAGATTATATTTTTCTATGCAGTTAGATTATTAATGCTCTACTTTTCACGATGTCAATTTATATATTTTTATATTTTAGGACAAACAACTGATTGTTATAAAAGTTGAACAAGAGACACATATGACAAGTGATCAGCAGTCGATGGAGGAGGACAATTTAATTTGGACAAAACAGGAGGAAACTTGTAAGCCTCTCAGTCAAGGTTTATGTGAATAGTTTTTAAGAAGCTCTAAATTATAATTTCATATTATCACAGCTTATCATACAGGCATTTGGTTTTGCCCCCTAATTCTGACCAGATGACCTTCATAAACATATCTCCCCAAACTCGTAATATGTCTAGCAAATGAGGAGGAGATACTGTACACCATACGAAAGGCCCACCTCTATTCCTCAGTATAACATCATAGTACCAACAAATGAGAAGGAGATACTGCACACCATATGAAAGGCCCATCTCCATTCCTCAGTATAACATCATAGTACCAACAAATGAGGAGGAGATACTGCACACCATATGAAAGGCCCATCTCCATTCCTCAGTATAACATCATAGTACCAACAAATGAGGAGGAGATACTGTACACCATATGAAAGGTCCATCTCCATTCCTCAGTATAACATCATAGTACCAACAAATGAGGAGGAGATACTGTACACCATATGAAAGGTCCATCTCCATTCCTCAATATAACATCATAGCACCAACAAATGAGGAGGATATACTGTACACCATATGAAAGGACAATCTCCATTCCTCAGTATTGGAGCTTGTTCGTAGGTATACACAAGGTTGTCCCCTCCAGTCCTCCAATGACCTTTGCATCACCACCCCACACATTCCCCACTCCCATGCGCGCCTGCAGGATTTCTCAAGAGCCGTCCCCACCCTCTAAAACTCCCTTCCTACGCCCATCAAACTTGCTCCCTCCTTCAACACATTTACGCAAGCCCTCAAAACCTACCTCTTTAAGATGGCCTACCCATCCCCTACCACACCGTAACTCTATACTAAATATTTATTTCACAGTCGTACCTGGGGCCTGATTCACAAAGCGGTGCTAACAGTTAGCACGCGAGTGAAAACCCCTTTATCACGCCTAAACTCAGTTTAGGCATGATAAGAAGAAACTCGCGCGAATTTTCCGCTCGCAAACTTTTGCGCGCGCGCAGCACCTGGCGCTTCGCACGAAGCTCCCGTTAAGCCCTATGGGACTTTGCGCGCGCACGCGCGAGTTAGAGCACAAAGCGGTGATAACTTTGCTAGTGCAAAGGTTATCACGCCTAAAGTCTTTTAGGCGTGATAACTGAGTTATCACCGCTTTGTGAATCGAGCCCCTAGTGTGCACATCCCGCTTCCCTTAGATTGTAAGCCTCTGGCAGGTTCCTCCCTTCCCTGGTGTAATCTACAGGATTGTGTGCTCCTTTCCTATGACAGCCTGTATGTGTATTACTGGGCCTACCTAACCAGCCCATAATCGCATGATCATGTATCTTGTACCGTTTTTCCCTTGTATAACTTTGTTCTATGTTGTATAACCTTGTCATGTCTGTCATTCTTGTATAGTATATATTTATTGTCCAGTGCTGCGTAATATGTTGGTGCTTTATAAATACAATATATAATAATAATAATAACAAATGAGGAGGAGATACTGTACACCATATGAAAGGCCCATCTCCTTACCTCAGTATAACATCACAGCACCAACAAATGAGGAGGAGATACTGTACACCATATGAAAGGCCCATCTCCATTCCTCAGTATAACATCACAGTACCAACAAATGAGGAGGAGATACTGTACACCATATGAAAGGCCCATCTCCATTCCTCAGTATAACATCATAGTACCAACAAATGAGGAGGAGATACTGTACACCATATGAAAGGCCCATCTCCATTCCTCAGTATAGCCTCATAGTGCCAACAAATGAGGAGGAGATACTGTACACCATATGAAAGGTCCATCTCCATTCCTCAGTATAACATCATAGCACCAACAAATGAGGAGGAGATACTGTACACCATATGAAAGGCCCATCTCCATTCCTCAGTATAGCCTCATAGTGCCAACAAATGAGGAGGAGATACTGTACACCATATGAAAGGTCCATCTCCATTCCTCAGTATAACATCATAGTACCAACAAATGAGGAGGAGATACTGTACACCATATGAAAGGCCCATCTCCATTCCTCAGTATAACATCATAGCACCAACAAATGAGGAGGAGATACTGTACACCATATGAAAGGTCCATCTCCATTCCTCAGTATAACATCATAGCACCAACAAATGAGGAGGAGATACTGTACACCATATGAAAGGTCCATCTCCATTCCTCAGTATAACATCATAGCACCAACAAATGAGGAGGAGATACTGTACACCATATGAAAGGCCCATCTCCATTCCTCAGTATAACACCATAGTACCAACAAATGAGGAGGAGATACTGTACACCATATGAAAGGTCCATCTCCATTCCTCAGTATAACATCATAGCACCAACAAATGAGGAGGAGATACTGTACACCATATGAAAGGTCCATCTCCATTCCTCAGTATAACATCATAGCACCAACAAATGAGGAGGAGATACTGTACACCATATGAAATGCCCATCTCCATTCCTCAGTATAACACCATAGTACCAACAAATGGGGAGGAGATACTGTACACCATATGAAAGGTCCATCTCCATTCCTCAGTATAACATCATAGCACCAACAAATGAGGAGGAGATACTGTACACCATATGAAAGGTCCATCTCCATTCCTCAGTATAACATCATAGCACCAACAAATGAGGAGGAGATACTGTACACCATATGAAAGGTCCATCTCCATTCCTCAGTATAACATCATAGCACCAACAAATGAGGAGGAGATACTGTACACCATATGAAAGGCCCATCTCCATTCCTCAGTATAGCCTCATAGTGCCAACAAATGAGGAGGAGATACTGTACACCATATGAAAGGCCCATCTCCATTCCTCAGTATAACACCATAGTACCAACAAATGAGGAGGAGATACTGTACACCATATGAAAGGTCCATCTCCATTCCTCAGTATAACATCATAGCACCAACAAATGAGGAGGAGATACTGTACACCATATGAAAGGTCCATCTCCATTCCTCAGTATAACATCATAGCACCAACAAATGAGGAGGAGATACTGTACACCATATGAAAGGCCCATCTCCATTCCTCAGTATAACACCATAGTACCAACAAATGGGGAGGAGATACTGTACACCATATGAAAGGTCCATCTCCATTCCTCAGTATAACATCATAGCACCAACAAATGAGGAGGAGATACTGTACACCATATGAAAGGCCCATCTCCATTCCTCAGTATAACACCATAGTACCAACAAATGGGGAGGAGATACTGTACACCATATGAAAGGTCCATCTCCATTCCTCAGTATAACATCATAGCACCAACAAATGAGGAGGAGATACTGTACACCATATGAAAGGTCCATCTCCATTCCTCAGTATAACATCATAGTACCAACAAATGGGGAGGAGATACTGTACACCATATGAAAGGCCCATCTCCATTCCTCAGTATAACATCATAGCACCAACAAATGTGGAGGAGATACTGTACATCATATGAAAGGCACATCGCCATTCCTCAGTATAACATCACAGCACCAACAAATGAGGAGGAGATACTGTACACCATATGAAAGGCCCATCTCCATTCCTCAGTATAACATCATAGTACCAACAAATGAGGAGGAGATACTGTACACCTGTCACGACTCCTGCTAGCAGGGTATTTGCTGATCACATTTAGTAGCATATACAAAAGGTCAGGACACAGATATGCAATGAATTAGTGTTTAATATGAACAGTGCTATATACATATATACAATCGCAGTACATAATCATCAAGCAGAATCGACATCAAACACAGTCCAGGGTCAATACACGCTAGAATCAGAAACCCCAATGGTTTACACACACACATACACAGAGCTGCAACTAAGCTAGCCTATGTATGTTTAAACAGGAATCCCTACTACACCCTAGCTGATCTGGGACACAGAGGAGCAATAGAGCAGGGAAGAACAGGTTGCAAGCAGAAAGGCTCACACAGGCAGACAGACAGAATCACAGAGCAAGGCAAGATAGGTTGTAAGCCAGGGGCTTACACAGGCAGTCAGACAAAGGGGAAATGCAGAGCAAGAGAGTGGACCAACAAGCAGTAGTCACACTGACATGAGGATCTGCGAAGTGTGAAGGGAGTGGCCAGCTTAAATAGGAGCTGGCAGCCTGCCCGGACACCTGTGGAATAGAGACATGTGTAACCCATGATACTCCATCTAGTGGTGAGCCTGTTAACTGCAGGCAACCATGAAAAGCAAACAGAGCCACCTGCTGGTGACTTGTGATGGCACCAGCAGGTGAAGCAGGAAGCAACAGTGTTTCTGACAACACCATTTGAAAGGTCCATCTCCATTCCTCAATATAACATCATAGCACCAACAAATGAGGAGTGGATACTGTACACCATATGAAAGGTCCATCTCCATTCCTCAGTATAACATCATAGCACCAACAAATGAGGAGGAGATACTGTACACCATATAAAAGGCCCATCTCCATTCCTCAGTATAACATCATAGCACCAACAAATGAGGAGGAGATACTGTACACCATATGAAAGGTCCATCTCCATTCCTCAGTATAACATCATAGTGCCAACAAATGAGGAGGAGATACTGTACACCATATGAAAGTCCCATCTCCATTCCTCAGTATAACATCATAGTACCAACAAATGAGGAGGAGATACTGTACACCATATGAAAGGCCATCTCCATTCCTCAGTATAACATCATAGCACCAACAAATGAGGAGGAGATACTGTACAGCATATGAAAGGCCCATCTCCATTCCTCAGTATAACATCATAGCACCAACAAATGGGGAGGAGATACTGTACACCATATGAAAGGCCCATCTCCATTCCTCAGTATAACATCATAGTACTAACAAATGAGGAGGAGATACTGTACACCATATGAAAGGCCATCTCCATTCCTCAGTATAACATCATAGCACCAACAAATGAGGAGGAGATACTGTACAGCATATGAAAGGCCCATCTCCATTCCTCAGTATAACATCATAGCACCAACAAATGGGGAGGAGATACATATGAAAGGCCCATCTCCATCCCTCAGTATAACATCATAGCACCAACAAATGGGGAGGAGATACTGTACACCATATGAAAGGCCATCTCCATTCCTCAGTATAACATCATAGCACCAACAAATGAGGAGGAGATACTGTACAGCATATGAAAGGCCCATCTCCATTCCTCAATCTAACATCATAGCCCCAACAAATGGGGAGGAGATACTGTACACCATATGAAAGGCCATCTCCATTCCTCAGTATAACATCATAGCACCAACAAATGAGGAGGAGATACTGTACAGCATATGAAAGGCCCATCTCCATTCCTCAATCTAACATCATAGCACCAACAAATGAGGAGGAGATACTGTACAGCATATGAAAGGCCCATCTCCATTCCTCAGTATAACATCATAGTGCCAACAAATGAGGAGGAGATACTGTACACCATATGAAAGGCCCATCTCCATTCCTCAGTATAACATCATAGCACCAACAAATGGGGAGGAGATACTGTACACCATATGAAAGGCCCATCTCCATTCCTCAGTATAACATCATAGCACCAACAAATGAGGAGGAGATAATGTACACCATATGAAAGGTCCTTCTCCATTCCTCAGTATAACATCATAGCACCAACAAATGAGGAGGAGATACTGTACACCATATGAATGGCCCATCTCCATTCCTCTGTATAACATTATAGTACCAACAAATGAGAAGGAGATACTGTACACCATATGAAAAGCCCATCTCCATTCCTCAGTATATCATAGCACCAACAAATGGGGAGGAGATACTGTACACCATATGAGAGGCTCATCTCCATTCCTCAGTATAACATCACAGTACCAAGAAATGAGGAGGAGATGCTGTACACCATATGAAAGGTCTATCTCCATTCCTCAGTATAACATTATAGTGCCAACAAATGAGGAGGAGATACTGTACTCCATATGAAAGGCCCATCTCCATTCCTCAGTATAACATCATAGTACCAACAAATGAGGAGGAGATACTGTACTCCATATGAAAGGCCCATCTCCATTCCTCAGTATAACATCATAGCACCAACAAAGGAGGAGATATTGTACATCATAGGAAAAGTTCATCTTTGTTACTCAGTATAACATCATGTTCCCAAGGAATTAGGAGGAGTCATATCGGTATACATTATTTGGGACACATTACTGATGTTAGTTTTTTCCATTGCAGAATGCTGAGAAAAAAAAACTGTTATTAGATCAACAATCAGATCTGAACTGAACATTTTTTGTCTTTTTATCAATTATCTTAACTTTACCATTTTTATCATCCCCAACAGATGGCCAGAGTATGTGGAGCCCCTCAGAGGGACATCTTATCCCCCCTCCAGATGATGTTGCAGAAGATAATGGCATCACACAATGTTCTCCAGGAGGAAACCCCATTACTGGAAATACACATCACAAAGGTCACAGTGCGACTAGAGCAACACATCCCTGTAGCCCTGGGAAATCTTCTGATAAACCAGACACTATTATTACAAGTGTAAACTCAACAACTCACACTGAGGACAAAGCAAACAGTCACAACCTTGAGCATTGCCTTTCATATTCAGAGGGTGGGAAAGAATTAATTGACAAAGAAGTTTTTATCAGACATCAGAAAACTCACACTGGTGAGCTGCCTTTTTTATGTTCAGAGTGTGGGAAAGGGTTTGCTCGCAAAGGTGACCTTCTTAGGCATCAGAAAACTCACACTGGTGAGAGGCCATTTACATGTTCAGTGTGTGGGAAAGGGTTTGCTCAGAAAAGTGACCTTCATAGGCATAAGAAAACTCACACTGGTGAGAGGCAATTTACATGTTCAGAGTGTGGGAACAGGTTTGCTCAGAAAGGTGAGCTTCTTAGTCATCGGAAAAGTCACACTGGTGGGAGGCTCTTTATATGTTCTGTGTGTGGGAAAGGGTTTGCTCAGAAAGGCGAGCTTGTTAGGCATCAGAAAGCTCATACTGGTGAGAGGCCATTTACATGTTCAGAGTGTGGGAAAGGGTTTGCTCAGAAAGCTTTCCTTATTAGTCATCAGAGAATTCATACTGGTGAGAGGCCATTTACCTGTTCAGAGTGTGGGAAAGCGTTTGCTCGGAAAATTACCCTTATTGGTCATCAGAAAACTCACACTGGTGAGAGGCCCTTTACATGTTCAGAGTGTGGGAAAGGGTTTGCTCTCAAAGGTAACCTTCTCAGTCATCAGAAAACTCACACTGGTGAGAGGCCCTTTAGATGTTCAGAGTGTGGGAAAGGGTTTGCTATCAAAGGTAACCTTCTTAGTCATCAGATAACTCACACTGGTGAGAGGCCATTTACATGTTCAGAGTGTGGGAAAGGGTTTGCTCAGAAAGGTGAGCGTCATAGGCATCAGAAAATGCATACAGGTGAGAGGCCATTTTTATGTTCAGAGTGTGGGAAAGGGTTTGTTTTTAAAGGTAGCCTTCATAAGCATCAGAAAACTCATACTGGTGAGAGGCCATTTACATGTTTAGACTGTGGGAAAGGGTTTGTTCACAAAGCTAACTTTCTTAGGCATCAGAGATTTCATTCTGGTGAGCGGCCATTTACATGTTCAGAGTGTGGAAAAGGGTTTGCTCTCAAATGGGACCTTCTTAGGCATCAGAAAACTCATACTGGTGAGCGGCCTTTTACCTGTTCAGAGTGTGGGAAAGGGTTTGCACTCAAAGCCAAACTTCTTAGGCATCAGACAACTCATACTGGTGAGCGGCCTTTTACCTGTTCAGAGTGTGGGAAAGGGTTTGCACTCAAAGCCACACTTCTTAGGCATCAGATAACTCATACTGCTGTGCAGCCCTTTTCATGTTGTCAATATGAAAATCTTTAAAACATAAGCAAAGCCTTCAGCAATGTCACACTGGTGAATGGACATTGTCAAGTACAGACTGATGTAAATCTTTTAAACCTTCAGCTACATCAGTTATCTCACAATAGTAAGCGGCTTTTTTCATGTTGAGATGTGTACGAAATCTTTTAGACAGAAGTGATGCCTTCACATACATCAGAGATGTAACACTGGTGAGCAGCCTTTTCATGTTCAGAGTGTGGGAAATCTTTTAAAACAAAGTCAAAACCTTCAGCTACATCAGAAATGTCTCCCCCAGATTATTCAAGATGGCAGATGACCGATTGTACGATTATAAAAGTCGTATGTATATATATATATATATATGAACAAAGATTGTTGTATTTTCCTTCCCTTAGGTACAGAAGATGAAGACTTTTATTGTATGATTATTATGGTTTTATGTAGTTGTATTGATTAGTAATGTATATGATTTTCCTTTTTATTAAGAAGTGAATAGCCTATGTAATATAGAAATGTAATGAATCAGGCATTTCATCCCTGGAAAGTTTCATAACACATGGTCTACTGACTTGGAGACCACAATCTGCCTAATATTTAAAGGGACACTGTAGGGGAGTCGGGGGAAAATGAGTTGAAGTTACCCGGGGCTTCTAATGGCCCCCCGCAGGCATCCGGTGCCCACGCTGCCACTCCCAAATGCTCCGGCCCCGCCTCCGGTTCAGTTCTGGAATTTCAGACTTTAAAGTCTGAAAACCACTGTGCCTGCGTTGCCGTGTCCTCGCTTCCCCTGATGTCACCAGGAGTGTACTGCGCAGGCACAGACCATACTGGGCCTGCGCCGTGCGCTCCTGGTGCCATCAGCGGGAGCGAGGACACGGCAACGCAGGCACAGTGGTTTTCAGACTTTAAAGTCTGAAATTCCAGAAGTGAACCAGAGGCGGGGGTCCTAAAGACTTAGACCTCTTGTATATATTACAAACAATCAGGTTTCATTAAGAATCTATATAAGCCCATACTACATGGTTAATTATACCTGTTTGAACACCAGTATAGTGAGTTTTAATAAGTATATCACTTCAAAACATTACTAGTTATCATCAGTATGAGCAAATTCTCATAAGAAAGTGTATTGTTTAAAGGATAGCTGAAGTGACATGTGACATGATGAGATAGACATGGGTATGTACAGTACCTAGCACACAAATAACTATGCTGTGTTCCTTTTTTTCTTTCTCTGCCTGAAAGAGTTAAAAATCAGGTATGTAAGTGGCTGACTCAGTCCTCACTCACACAGGAAGTGACTACAGGATGACACTCACTGATAAGAAATTCCAACTATAGAACACTTTCCTAGCAGAAAATGGCTTCTGAGAGCAAGATAGATATAAAAAGGGGGATTTCTTATCAGTAAGGGTCACGCTGTATTCACTTCCTGTTTGAGTCAGGACTGAGTCAGCCACTTACATACCTGATATTTAACACTTTCAGGCAGAGAATGAAGAAAAGGAACACAGCATACTTATTTGTGTGCTAGGCACTGTACATACACATGTCTGAAAGAAGGAGAAGGAGCAGGAATGATCGGCACTGCAATGTACATTTATTCTTCAAAAAGTGAGGCACAGTCCGAATGCATAAATACAAAACAGTAGTGCAGCATACATGGACATACCGAGGTGAGGCCACTACCAGGAAGTTTTGGTGGAACACATATGCATTCCACTGTGCTATTTGCTGCCCTTAAAGGAAGTAGGCGGATTTTGCAGGCGTAGACACGCCTAATGCCGTCCTTAGAGCCTATTTAAACCTGGATAGTGGGAGTTTGCCCTCCAGCCTCTGTAGAAGCGCGTTATAGCGCGAAACGGCCGTCAGGCGAGCAGTGCCCAGCACCCACCGTCACCATCACACCTCTGAGCACCGGTATGTCCATGTATGCTGCACTACTGTTTTGTATTTATGCATTCGGACTGTGCCTCACTTTTTGAAGAATAAATGTACATTGCAGTGCTGATCATTCCTGCTCCTTCTCCTTCTTCCATGTATGTACTTCCCTTGGATCAGAGCACGCAAGTTACAACACTGTGGGTGAGGTGTGTTTTACCTGCCTAATCCCCTTCCATGCTGACTACATACTGCTGCAGTGCCAACTGCCTTTCTACCTGCTTCTACATACACATGTCTATTTCATCATGTGACTTCGGGTATCCTTTAAAAACCTGACTATTCATTTCAAATGAATCCAATGTAGAACATCAGTAATAGACACATATGGTATAGATATTAATTGATAGCAATGTCATGTCTTATATGAAAGTATAATTTTGATATTATACTAGCTTGTATTGAACATGTGTGTATTATGTAAATGAGTGTATGTAATTGCACATATATGCTACAACAGGAACGCATATATATACTAGTCACTTGGTAATGAAAATGGACAATATATATTATATTCCTCATAATCAAATTCTGGTGATATTAATTCAGAATGTATTTTTAGTATTGCGACAGAGAATTAAAAATTGACCAAAGGCTGCAGAACTAGTTTTGTGTCAGAAACAGTAAAGCTGGCCATACACTAGGCTGATTCCCCGCCCATCGATAGCAGATTCGATCACTGGGATCGAATCTGCTGTCAAATCGAAAATGTTAACGCTAAATTTCGATCTATTTCGTCCAGAAATAGATCGGTCCCGTCGATCGCTCCGTGCGGGAAATTACCGTCGATCGCCCGCGGGTAGGGAGCAATACAGCTGCAATACATGACCTGCTCCGCAGGCGCGTATCCCCTCGGTCACCGCTGCTCCGTCTCCGCGCTGGGCTCCGGATCCAGCAGGCTTCACTTCTTCCTGTCCCGGCAGGAAGTTTAAACAGTACAGGGCGCTCTACTGTTTAAACTTCCCCCGGACAGTAAGAAGTGAAGCATGCCAGACCCGGAGACCAGACCAGAGCGGAGAAGAAGATAGCGGAGAAGAAGATAGTGGAGACCAGGGGGAGTCGCGCCGGCCGGTGCAGGTAATGTATGCGGGGGGGAGGGGTAGCGGCGGCAGCACCACCACCACCACCACAGATTGTGATCGGTTTCAGACTGAAATCGATTCACAATCTGTTTGCAGTAAAGGCAGTCATACGATCCCTCTCTGATCAGATTCGATCAGAGGGGGATCTATCTGTTGCTCGAATCTGATGGCAAATCAACCAGTGTATGGCCACCTTTACTCTGTGTGGTAATTGTCACTTTTTGATAAGACCAACTGGTTCTAAGCTGCCATGAATTGACTCTGTGTATACTTTTGTATACCCAAGAATTACCCTTAATCCCATCAAACAAACATTTTTTTTTTTGGAAAGGTCATTCATCTTATAAATGTGAGCCATAATGCCACCTGCTGGAAGAATACCATAAGACAGCGTATATTATTAAAGAGAAAGACAAACACTTATATCGCGCTTTTCTCCTGGTGGACTCAAAGCGCCAGAGCTGCAGCCACTAGGACGCGCTCTAGTAGCAGTGTTAGGGAGACTTGCCCAAGGTCTCCTGCTGAATAGGTGCTGGCTTACTGAACAGGCAGAGCCGAGATTTGAACCCTGGTCTCCCATGTCAGAGGCGGAGCCCTTAACCATTACACTATCCAGCCTAGAGCTTAGAGTGCCATCTACTGGTCATAAATCGCTACAGGTTTTAACCACTTAACGACCGCAGCATGTTTCACAGATCTGTGCTGCGTGGGCTCTCCAGCCCACAGCACAGATCAGCAGGCAGGCAGGGCGATCAGACTAACCCCCTGTTTTCCCCACTAGGGGGATGTCCTGCTGGGGGGGTTTGATCGGCGCCGCGCTGTGTGGCCGAGCGGGGTGGGGGCTCCTCAAAGCCCCCCTCCGCAGCAATATTCCCCCCTCCCTCTCCTTCCCTCCGTCTTCTTCTTTCTATGGGCGGTACAGGACGGTGATCCGTCCTGTACTGCCTCTGATAGGCTTCAGCCTATCAGACGGCGGCGATCCCGGCCAATCAGAGGCCGGGGATCGCCGATCTCCTTTATGGCGCTGCTGCGACAGCAGTGCCGTATGATGTAAACACCGGGGATTTCTTCTCTGCGTGTTTAGATTTCGCCTGCGAGCCGCGATAGGAGGCTTGCAGGATGTTCACGAAGACACGCTCCGAACGAGCGGCCGTTTCCATGGAAACCCACAAATGACCAGCCGCTGCCTATCGGCGTTACCTGGTCGTTATGTGGTTAACAAAAACTCATTTGCATAAATGAACTACCACTGGTCACTAATAGGCTGGGAGATTTAATCTTCTGGGCAGGATTATAGATAATGATGAGTATATAGACAGCAAGGGACACATCTCAGAAAGGACAGAATCATCTGAGAGTCATCCATCCTCACGGCTTTCATTTTAAAAAGGACACGCCCAGAAAGACTCCATATTTGGTCATTATAAAAAGGGTTTTTATTTATTGATATTATTATTCACAGCGCAGCCATCTGAACATTTGATTTATCAATTGTTTTTCTTAAATTATTGTCATTTATAGCCACCGCAAAGGGGAGTGAGTTCTTTCAGTGCACAGAAAGGTTTCACTCTGTATTTGATATAAAACCCATTTACAGTGGGTCTATTCTTTTATGGATTAGTACTATCAATAGTTCTTGGATCGCTGGCTGTGAATCCCATAAGTTGTTTTTGATTATAGGCCACACCTTAAGCTTTATACCACAAGCCTTTGTATTTTGCTGTGTCACAAATAGGACCATGCCTAATTGAGTTTGTGCTAATTTATGGTCATATATTGTTGCTAAAGTAGCTTTTACTTTCTGATAAACTAGCATATGTTATCATAGACACAGGTAAAATTCCTGTTGTATGGGGACAACGCCCAGTGGCCATATTTGCTGAATCATAGCTATGCACTATTAGTTAAATTGAATTTACTGCTGAATTGTTTAGCCTTATGTTTTTCTGGTGAATGCATATGATGTCACTTTGATTGTTTCACTGAAGTTGTGTTATCCAGCTCATTATAAGAATAACCTTACCAGTTTGTTTTGAATCAAAAGTGCAATTCTATATTGTTTTGAGATATTGTCATAGTTACTTGATATTAAATTAATATTTGTACAAATTGGTCTACGTTTGCATGATTAAAACAGTACTGTGAGAAATCCATGTAAAACTAACTTAAAAGTTGGGTGTATATCATAGTCTAAAACTCCTCTCACTATTTCAGGAACTTTGAAACTATTGATCATATATTTTCGGTAACGATTTAAACAATCGTTTGACTAAACTCCCGACAAAGCACAACCTTCAGCTACATCAGCTGTGGTTAAAGAATTGCCATACACTTTCTTACCTTGTGAAGAAGTTTTTATAATTAAATATTAAACTTTGCAGCTGTTGATTCCTAAATAAAATGACATCTTGAATATGGTCTTGGAGAGGGAGTGGTTCCTGCCTCCTTTATGGAAGCTCTAGTTATCTTTTTTTTCACTCAGTAAACACGCACAGACTGATGAGTTCTCAGCTAGTGGTGTAACAGCATTAGTCTTGCCGCACTCCTGAGTTGTGTCGTGTTGTCATCATGGTTTGAGGTAATTAAGCTAGTTTTATTTTGATAAGTTTGGGGTTTTCCTATTATTATCTTTTTTTCTCCATAAAGAATATATTTCTAAGGGAAAATACTATAGAGCAGAATCCCTACATAGCAGACCCCAAATGTCCAATAAAGATAGTTTACCTCATCCCAACTCCACCACGAAACAATCAGCCACAAACCATACATCCACGCAGGCATATTCCCCGGAACCCACGTTCTGTGGCCACCCCATGATGGGCCAATACATCCAAGTACACACCGACGTGACTCCTACCGCAATAGGAAATGGAAAACTAACCTAAAAAAAGAGAAAAAAACACAGAAACACAGCACAGAGGAGCACAGCAGGGGGAATCGCATGTACTAACATCACCGTTATCTTCCACCGTGATGTTTAGATAAATTCTACCAGTGTGAATATTAATCTTATTAGGCTCCTACAGGTCAGAGTAATAATTTGCGTTATCAATAGTGTTATTAAAGTCATACCTCATCAATCCTCCACATTCATCTCAACACTTCCAGATCAGCAAACCTATTACAATATCATACATCTTTTTGGTACAGCTAGTTACTTCAGCTGATCCCATCCCACACGTGTGCATAACCAGTCATAACAACAGTTATCACACAGAGGACACACACTAGACTACCATCCTCTTACTTCCCTTACACCATCCTAACCTCCATTCATATTCCCTTCCTTGCATGTTCATCCCCTGTCTCAGTAATGTCACCTCTTCATGCAATAAAGTAAACATTGCCTTTTCTTATCCGGGAGGCCTGTCTACAATTCTTATCTAATGTTTTTTGTAAGTTGTCTCCAGATCCTATATGCTGTGTTGGAACAATCATATCCGGGATTACAGTGGACAAACGTCTCACTATCACCAAGGACATCCATACTGGTGATCCGTTCATTCAGAGCCGGAGGATCGGAGCTCTCCCAGTTATTGATTATCATATTTTTAGCAACCATCGTGCTGATTTCTTTAATTAGAGAATTTCTAATACTTTAGTTATTTTCAGCACAGCTAAGGATCGCATCACGTGCTGTGAGAACAAAGTCTTTCTTCAATACATTTTTGTCAAAAGTAGATATGTTATCCCCAAATCTTTTACAAGACCACATGTGCAGCACACTCCCGCCCTCCTGTCCACACCTCCAATACCTGGCACTCTGGAAAATTTCTGAATCATAAAAGGCATATTATATCATCTGGCAACTGTTTTGAACTCTATCAATTGTTACCTTGTATCATGAACTTTCCAAATGTTGGACCATATTTGCGGCCATCTCTCTTTAAGGTTTGACTCCAGATCTTTCTCCCATTTTTCACAGTAAGGTGGAAGACTAGTAACATTTTCAGTATACCTTAGAAGTTCATATATTCTAGAGATTGGTTTATTTAATTTTCTTATTTAATAAAATATATTTTTCAAGAATGTTTAAATCTTCTTGTATGTCCTTATTTCTAGGGTCAATTTTTTTGTAAAAAAAAAGAAAGCCTTACTTGAATAAAGCCCCATACTTCATCCTGTTTAGGGTTATTTCAAATACTGGGGATGCCTAAAGTAGGATCGCCCTAACTTTTTGTAACCACCCAGAGCAGGATTTTTAATGTTGGCCGGACTAGAGGATGGGTGGATGAAGAATATAGTCTGTAGATATTATTTGGAACCTAGGAGAACACAGAGTTGAAGTTACATACATCCTCCTCTAGCCATAGCCATATTTGGTTGGGCTGCTTGGAGGAGGTTTTGACTTTCCAATCCAAAACTCTAGTCATATGCGAACTCATATAGTAGTTAAAAACGTTTGGTGAAGCCAATCCACCCGCCTCTCTCCTTCCTTAAGCAAGCTTGTAGCTGAATCTATGTTTAGCTTTGCTCCATATGAAATTTTAAAACATTTTGTGCTAATTCTGGAACCACATGCTGGGGAGGGGGGCCACCGGAAGACTTTGCAGCAGAAAAATAAGCTTTGACAGAATCAACATTTTAATAATGCTGATTCTGCTGTCACAGTAAAGCAAATGTGGTCCCATGACTGAAATTCCTTTTTACAATCCTTCACAATTTTTAGGAAATTAATTTCAAATAGATTTTAAGGGTCACAAGTTGATGCCTAAGTATTTAATTTTGTGATTAATTCTATTTGTAATTGTTGTTTTGTTTTTCAACTTCTGTCGTAGGGGAGCATCCTAGATTATGTATTACCATTTTTTCACTGTTAAGCTTAAAGTTTGAATAGCTAGAGAAGGTATCAAATTTTTACTGGCCTTTTGTAATGGATTTAATCAGGTCAGTTAGGGTCAGAACAGGTCATCTGCATATGCAAGGATTTTAGTCTCTTCCTTTTTTGTTTTTACCCCTTTAATATCACTGTCCTGTTGAATTGACTGAATTATAGCTTCAATACTGAGGTTAAGTAGCCAGGAGGATAGTAAACAATCCTGTCTAACTCCATTTGTAATTGTGAAAATGCAGTTTATAAGATTGTTTACAATCACACCTGTGCTTTGGTTGTTATATCATTTTTTATTTTTTTTCGATAAACACAGATCCTAGACTTAATTTTTCTAAGGTAGCAAAAATCACTTCTCTAGAAAGGTGGTCAAAGGCTTTTTCTGCATCCAACACAGCCAGTACTGCCTCCTCTCGTTTTGCATCTATGTATCAGATATATTTCTGTATAGATGTTCTCTTTAATATGTTTATTTTTAATGAATCCTATTTGTTGTTTCGGAAGGACATTTTTAATTTTTCTGTAGCCTGTTTGATTGAATTTTTGTGTATTTTTTTAATTTTTTGTGTGTATATTTTAACATCACGGGATATAAGAGAGAGTGGCCAGAAGTGCGCCCATTCCTGATAGATTTCCCATCCTTCAGGATTAGTGTGATTGTTGCAGGATTGGATTCAGCTGAGAAGGTAACTCGGCCTTCCTCGATGTTGGCGAGGTTACAGAAGAGAGGAGCCAGAATTGGTGCAAAGTGTTGATAAAACTCCATACTGAAAGCATCAGGACCTGGGCTTTTCTTTTTAGGGAGTTTTGCAGAACTCTGACTTGCACACTGGGGAGTCTAGCTCCTCTCTCTCTGCTTTACTTAATGTGGGAAGACCTATATTGTCCAGAAAGTCTTCAGGACGCAGGAGGTCAGATAGAAGCTCTAGTTATCTTAATACCTAAACCTGGGGAAGATCCCCTTTTGGCTGAAACATACAGAACAATCTCCCTCCTTCCATCAGATATTATAATTCTGGCCTAAATTTTAACACTCATAGGGCCATATGCAATTCACTTTTTCACCTGAGTTTTCTCCTAGGAAATAATTTTTCAACTTGAATTTACAATAATGTTTTCAGTACTTTGTAATGGAAAAAAGTACCAAAAAGTGTGTGGAAAAAGTGCTATAAATTTTTTTTAGCATTTCCTTGCTTGCTGGTGGCTTGAAAGGCATTTTATAGACAAGTTTGAAAATATCACCTGGGAGAAAACCCATGAGAAAAAGTCAATTGCAAATGGGCCATACTGTCCAAAGTGATTAATAAATTGGTTCAGCCTGATCAACACAGATTTAGTCCATTGAAATCGACAGTGATAAATATTAAAGAGAGCATATCTGAATATTAAGCCCCTCCCTCCAACCCAGGTAATAGAGCCAGTTTGTTATTAGAGATATCCTTAAACACAGCTGCGCCTCTGGTATAGTATCCTGGTTCACACTAATGCTCTTTAATGTTCTGTACTCAACTCTGCTGCTCGACTCATTCATCTCTCCTCTCGCTCTTCCTCTGCTGCTCCTCTCTGTCAAGCTCTTCACTGGCTACCGATCAACCGAAGGATCCAGTTCAAACTCTTAGCCCTAACCTACAAAGCTCTCCACAATCTCTCTCCCCTGTACATTTCCTCACTAGTTTCCAGATATCAACCCAACCGCAATCTCAGATCTGCACATGAGCTTCTTTTATCCTCTTCTACAATTATCTCCTCACATTCACGGGTACAAGACTTCTCACGTGCCTCACCCCTCCTCTGGAATGCCCTCCCACAGCACATCTGCCACTCTGCCACCTTTGAACTCTTTAAACGCTCCCTCAAAATCCACCTTTTCCGATAAGCATATTCTCTAGCTTAGGCCATGCACCCTTCAACCTTGCATCTACATTTACTCCTCACTAAATAACCTAATCATGCACTGCCTGTACATATAATGTATACTTCCCCCACCCCATTCCTATAGACTGTAAGCTTGCAAGGGCAGAGCTCTCACCCTTTTGTGTCATGGATTGTTATTTTAATTGCTTACACTCTGTTATACATTTTAGTCATCATGTTACATCTGCTATTGTAATCACCTGTTCTGTATTTTGTACCAGTGTTCATATTTGATGTATATAATTGTCTGTATCATTACATATCCCTTGTTTGTTTTCTTACATTGTACAGCGCCACGGAATATGTTGGCGCTTTATAAATAAATAATAATAATAATATGCCTAGAATAGAGAGAGCAGGTACATAGCGAGCGACTTCCAGTACAGTACACCCATTGTGTAAATACACACACTGTGCAGAGTTACTACCACCACATACAAGAAGGGGGCATTCACTCCCCCTTTAGTTCCCTGCTCACCCTGTTCCCTGTTAGTAGAGATAGCTGAGGCTTCTGACAGCGTTCAGTGCTGTTATTTATTTGTGGTACTAGAGATAGAGACAATGTGTTTTGGACTTAAAGTGGACCCAAATTAAAAATACAAGATTTCAGAAATAAAATCTATTTTCTAAATTATAATAATAAATAGCAGCCTTTTTTCAGCCGCATGATGACAAATATAAAATATTTTACATTTATTGGAGAAACCCCTCCCTTCCTTTCATATTGCCGGGAAAGAATCCGGCAGACTGCTGGAGTAGATGGTGTCCAGCACAGGAGGAATTGCTAATGGCTGCCACCTGTATAACCCTAGTTATGCAAAGAGGAGGGTGAAAAGCATGCACTGAAATGCTCATAGGCTTGAAGGAGTGTTTATTTATATTTGTATGTGTCAGATTGGTGCAACTAAATATTTTGAATTAAAAAAATGTTTGGTTTGGGTCCGCTTTAAGTTCATCAAATGGTTTAAAGTCCTCCATGAAGACTCTGGGCCTGATCCAATCCACTTCTTTTCCTAAGTTTTCTTTTAGGAGAACATTTTTCATCTTCTATTTAAAATAACTTTTCAGCATTCTGAAAGTGAAAAAAATAAAAAGTAGGGCAAAAGGTACTGTCAAAATTATCCTGCATGTCTTCTTGCTTGCTGGTTGCTTAACCTTTTGGGGACCGCCACTATTAGATCCTACTTCGCACTTGTGGCTGTTCTAGCCTGATGCGGCGTAGGCTCTACGCCGCCCACCATTTCCACTCCCGATGGGATTGTGCACACCTGAGATGGGAGAATAAGCTGTCATATGACAGCTGACACCTCCTCTCAGTGATCAGCAGCCATCGCGTATGGCTGTATGGCTTCCACTGCAGCTCATCGCTGGAGCCTGGAATGTGAGTGATTGCTGCTGACTAAAGGGGGGACACTATGCCCAGCAAGACCCTGCAGGGATCCGGCCGCCTGACCCCCCCCCCCCCCCAAACGTGCTCCCCCCCCCCTTTCAGCAAAAATGTAAGGTCCTTAAGGGGGGGTTAGGCGGCCGGTCCTGAAAGGGTTAAAAGGCATTTTATTGATAGGAGAGAGAGTGAATTGGCTTGTACTCCCTGTGTCTGGAAGTTATTGGATGAATCTTGGAAACTATAACATTATAACATATAAGGGGCACCAGACAGGGATGCCCGGTATCTCCCTTGTTGTGCACCCGGGCTATAGAGCCACTGGCTGAAATGGTGATCCAGGGAGATAAAGGATTCTAATTTGGGCATTTTGTTTGCAGATGACTCCCTCTTGTTTTCGGGGGATACTTATGGTTTGTTATGACAGACTTTTACCACCATAAATACATTTGGATTTTTCTTGGATCTCCTTGTTAACCACTCTGTGACCACCTAACACAGGATGGCGGCCGCAGAGTGGCTCTCTCGTTCCTCAGTCACACCATATGGCATCATCCTGCGAGGAGCGAGATTAGACGGGAGCCCGCACAAACGTGAGCACCTGTCAGTAAACAGAGCCGGCTGCAGTGATCATAATAAATGAATACAAATGTATATAAATCACTGTGATCTTGTGCAGCACTGTACAGAGGACCGCCTTGTAACTTAACTGTTCCTCTGATGGGCTCACAATCTGATAATATGGCCACAGCCATATGTCTAGGTATGTTAGTGTAGTGTATGGATCGTAGTGGAGGGTCAATTGGGGGGATTGAAGAAAGCTTAGTCAGAAGAAAAGGGGTTAAAATTCATTTTTGTGCTAAGTTGTGTGTGCGAGCAATAAATGGTTAAAGTGCTGCATTGTACAGAATCGGCTGGTCACTAGGGGGGTATAAACCTCTGGTCCTCCAGTGGATAATTGAGACAAGTCATGTTTAATGCCCCTGGATCTTTTTCTTCACCCCACATTCCTTGAGGATATTACGTCAGAGTGTGTCACATCAGATATTTAGGCATTGTCCTGTCCCCTGACCCTGTACAGCCTGAGAGGTGAAATATGGCTTCTTTAATTGATCACTGTAGTGGTAAGATTGTGGCATGTCCTAAACTTCCCCTATTGGCAGTTGCTAGAGCTATCCTGGCCAATATGGTGATGGTGCCAAAAATCTTATATATTATGCATAATTCACTAGTCTGGCTCCCCTTGGGGATTTTCAAAATATTAAATAAACTAACATGTGAGGTATTATCGAATTTAAAAAAAAAGTTCCTGGAATCAGGCTGGAATATCTGCAGTATCCTAAGGGCATACATGCAAAAATGGCACCAGGAAATTTGGGCGCTGGGTGAAACTGAAAACCTGTCCTGCAACAGTCCTAGCAGTGTTATTCCCCCTCCAGGCTGCCATGGACTCAGAGAAGATGCAATTGGGCTGCCAGCTGGTGGCTGAATTGCACTGGGTTTTTATTCGTAATTTATGCTCCGTGTTTTGCCAGCGCCCAAATTACCCTCTGAGTGCCGCTATAGCCGTAATTCACATTACAGCCTATGGCGGGGACTAGCGGCATCCAAATGTCCAGCACTCCTTTTACATGCCCCTATCCTAAGGATGGGGGGACTAACAGTACTATTTTATGGCTGCACAACTGCAACATCTAGCGGGTTGGGATGCCCCTGACTTAAAAGACCTCTCTAGAGACTTGGTGAACTGGCTTCTGGGGTACCACTCTGTGTATCAAGCTCTGTATCATCCCATCACTTTTCTTAACTCTCTACAGTTAATGCTGAGGGTCTGGCTTAGAGCAAGATCTAGGCAGGACGTTGTGGGTTATTCCTGCCAATATTGGGGAAATGTATCACATCCCGAGTTTGATATATTTACATGTAAAATGTGCTGGTCAGGTAGCGGCCTGCATCTTCTTACACAGGCGCTAAAGAGGAACTTTATCCCAGGAATGAACTTCATTCCAATCAGTAGCTGATACCCCCATTCCCATGAGAAATCTTTGTCTTTTCTCAAATAGATCATCGGGGGCAGAGGAGGGTTTGTATGGCCAGGCAGATACTATGGTGAAACCCCTCCCTCAGTGTGATGTCATGACCATGGTTTTCTGTCTGTGAACCTCATTGCATTGTGGGAAATAATGACTTTTTCCAACTGCCAAGCAAGCAGTATCTCCCTCTGCAGACCTGATAATAAAATTACTAAGTGTATATTGTTAATAATACAGAGATTGCCATTTCTCAGATGGAACACTTGCTATGTCTCCTGTGTAGTGAATGGAATACAGAGATGACATGATTGTCAGCCCATCACATGCTGTTGTCACTTCCATGATACACAAGGTGTCACTGCTTTGGGTAGCAGAGTTGTTATACCAGCTGATCTGTACTCGGCAATGGGCACCATAGCTCCCAACTGTCCCTCTTTTGGAGGGACAGTCCTTCTTTGGGAGCCCTGTCCCTCTGTTCCTCTTTCCTCCTCATTTGTCCCTCTTTCAGGACTTTGTCCCTCTTTCTATGTAAATATATGTATTTCTCTACTGAAATTGTGTGTAATTGCCTCTAAACTTTATTCCCATCTTTTGAAGCATAGACTATAAAGGAAAATGCACCAGGATAGAAAAAAAACGTGTCGTTTGAATTATAACATATTTTTCTTATGAAATCTTTATGGTACACGTGACTAGGGTTGTGAGGGGTTGTGATCAGGGGTGTGGCAGGGGTGTAGCTTAAGTGTCTATCTTTCTCATCTCAAAAAGTTGGGAGGTATGGCCGGGGCACTGATGTGCTGTGTGTGGCTCTCAGGGACTCCTCTGGTGACCTCTCTCCACTCCTGCCTCAGTCTCTGGTGACATTTCTCTTGTCAGGCCACCACTGGCGTAGCAATAGGGGATGCAGAGGAGGCTGCATGAGCAAACCACATAGATTCCTAATGCAAGCCACAGAGGCCTCTCCACTGTCACTGCTTTACCTTCATAGTAACGTTTGTCAGTCAGCAGCATATCAGTGTAGGAGATGTGAGTAAAGTTTTGTCTCACAAACACATTTTTGTATATAAATCCCTACACATATATGTAGATCTGTACATAGGTTATGAAAGAGGGAAAATGGAGAAGATAGACGGATTTGTTTTCCATACATGTTCTGTCTCTTCCATAGTGTTCTGAGGGTAGTTCCAGGCGTAATGTGGATATGGAATAACTGGTAAATTGTATGAAAAGGAGGGGAGTGCATCACATTGAAGGCTGCAGTTTGCATATTCTCCACAAGATGTCACTTACGGGAATATCCGGGTTAGAGGAGGGAGTCAGAGGAAGCACAGAGAGAGGAAACATTGCTGCTGCTGCTGGAAGACGAGGTAATATTTATTCTATATTATTTATTCTGCAGCACCTATTGGAGACAGTGCAATGAGCAATTCCCCTTAGTGGGGCTCACAATGTAATGTGCCCACCGCAGTCATAGTCTGATGTTCTGCCACAAGAAGAGGTCAGCTTTAGGGGAACCAAGACATAGCTTC
The DNA here is from genome assembly GCF_040937935.1 of Hyperolius riggenbachi. Classification (NCBI taxonomy): domain Eukaryota; kingdom Metazoa; phylum Chordata; class Amphibia; order Anura; family Hyperoliidae; genus Hyperolius; species Hyperolius riggenbachi. The sequence goes on along the minus strand of NC_090655.1, from coordinate 250,538,070 downwards.
CAACTGTCGCTCTTTTGGAGGGACAGTCCCTCTGTCCCTCTTTTTTTTCTTCATTTTTACCTCTTTCTTCAGGACTGATGTTCAGGTCTATGTAAATCATAGCTCTCAACTGGCCCTCTTTCCGAGGGACAGTCCCTCTTTGGGAGCCCTGTCCCTCTGTCCTCTTTCCTCCTTATTTGTCCCTCTTTCAGGACTTTGTCCCTCTTTCTTTGTAAATATATATTTCTCTAGTAAAAAAAATGTGTTTGATTGACTCTAATCTTTATTCCCATCTAAATTGATATATTACTAATTTTAAAATGTTAATATGAAGGAAAATGAACCAGGATAGAAAGGACCAGTGTAGTTTGAATAATAAAACAACATATGTTTCTTATGAAATCTTTATGGTGTGCATGACTAGGGGTGTGAGGGGGCGTGATCAGGGGTGTGGCAGGGGTGTGGCTTAAAAGTCCCTCTTTCTCAAATCAAAAAGTTGGGAGGTACGTGTAGATATATGTATTTTTCTACTGAAAATGTGTTTACCTGACTATAAACTTTATTCTCAACATTTAAATTCATATATTTCTTATGTTCAAATGTTAATATAAAGGAAATCAACTGATGATAGAAAGGACCAGTGTGGTTTGAATGCTAAAATAATATATTTTGCTTTTTGAGTTCTTTGTGATATGCCTGATGAGGGGTTTAGTGTTTGGAGGGAGTGTGTGTGTGTGTGTGCGTGTGTGTGTGTGTGTGTGGAGGGGGGGGGGGGTAGAGGTGTGTCAGGGGTCTTTCTTAAAGAGACTCTGTAACATCAAAAAGATCCCCTGGGGGGTACTCACCTCGGGTGGGGGAAGCCTCCGGATCCTAATGAGGCTTCCCACGCCGTCCTCTGTCCCACGGGGGTCTCGCTGCAGCCCTCCGAACAGCCGGCGACAGACCCGACTGTCAGTTTAATATTTACCTTTGCAGGCTCCAGCGGGGGCGCTGTGGCTGCTCTCGGCTCCGAACTACACGGAAATACCCGATCTCAGTCGGGTCCGCTCTACTGCGCAGGCGCCGGAAACTTGCGCCTGCGCAGTAGAGCAGACCCGACGGCGATCGGGTATTTCCGTGTAGTTCGGAGCCGACAGCCGTCAGAGCGCCTGCGCAGGAGCCAGGAAGGTAAATATTGACGTCATCTTTCTCGGAGGGCTGCAGCGAGACCCCCGAGGGACGGAGGACGGCGTGGGAAGCCTCATTAGGATCCGGAGGCTTCCCCCACCCGAGATGAGTAACCCCCAGGGGATCTTTTGCATTACAGATCCTCTTTAAAGTGGACCTGAACTCAGAACTCCTCTCTGCTCTAAAAGATACACAACAGCATAATAATCTTTAAACAAAAACATGTCTTTCTTGCAGCTGTTACAAATCCTAAAATACATCTGCACAGTTTCTACTTCCTGATTCATGGAAGCAGACATATTATTTACAGTTTGTACTTTCAAAGGGGCTTATATAACTTCCATAGGCAGTCATGTGACACTGGGGGATATCAAATTACAACTAGTGATTAGACACAAGTGAGGGGGATTTACACAGACTAAACTATTTAAATACATACAGGGTGCATTTCTGTTCTCCTTGTATCCTGTGCAAGAGTTCTGGTCCACTTTAAAGTGTCCCTTTTTCTTATCTCAAAATTATGGGAGGTATTCCATTTACCATCTCACTGACCATCCATGTTGGATATGAATCTTAATTCAGGCTTTTATTTACAGACATTTTTCCAATTGTAAAGTGACATTTCTGGCAAGGACCTCCACGGTGGTAGTATGAGAGAACACTGGCTCCTTTCCACAGGCTAGGATCAGGGCCGGTATTGTACTTTTCACTTCCTAAGGGAACCTGTCAAGAACCATTCCCCCATCCACTCAATAGTGATGGCCCAAACTGTTCGCTGGGGTACAGTTCCTGGCGACATCAGCTATTCGCCCATTCACCCACCAAACACATGGCGAGTATGATCTGCCCCTCATACATATTCAAGGAGCAAAAAATTGGCCCCTCACCCCAGAGTCAGCAGACACATGGCAGCCAATCAGCTATCCCTACCTCCAGGACCCCCCTATAAAAAGCCAGCACAGCAGCAATTTTCCATTTTGGGTTTGGCTTCTGTGCTAGGCAGATTAGGTACTAGGGAGAGCTGTGCTGCTGACAGGTAGAGCATTAGTTAGGTTTCTGTGTTCTGTGGGTTATTCACTCACCTGACTTTATCACTAAAGCTATATTTGCATTTGCAAACTAAAAATCTGATGTTCGCTACATTACTACCACTCAACTACACTTTATCTGGATTTTTGCAGTGGGCTCCTGGCAATACATCCACCACTGAGTCACGTCTATTTATACTGTAATACAGTCAGTTCATAATAGATACAATTTTTGCCAAAATGAACAGCAGCTAGTTAACACAATGGGAGTGCTGTGTGTCTCATGTCCAAGAGCCAGGAAAATGCAAAGTGCAAGTTACAAAGCTAGCCTGTCAAAGTGTACACAAGGCGACATGTGACATGATGAGATAAAATGTGTATATATCGTACAAAACATATTAATAACCAGGCTGTTTTACTTGCTTTATCTTGCTGCCTAAAAGAGTTAATTTCTAGGCATTGAAGTGACAGCTTCTGTCCTGTCCGTAACTTGTCGGGAATGTAGTAAACATCACTGATAAGCAGATTACAGCCATAAAAGTTTTCCTTTCGGAATACAACTTCTGGGGGCAGGAAGAGATTTTTCTTACTCTGGAACACTTAATAGACTGCCACTGACTAGAGACAGTAAAACATTTAACCTACTTTGTAAATGTAAAACTATAAAAGAAAACCATGGGATACTAAAAAGGTCATATTTAGGAGTAGGAGGATAAATATAATTGTTTATCTTATCAGTTAATTTTCACCTCGGGTTCACTTTAGAGTGTATCTGTAGTAAAGAAAGTGGCAGGACAAATAAAGAGAAAAAAAGGCTGCGCTGGGGGTAAACACATGTATATTTGTTTTTTATGCATTGGAACTTTTAGAATCCCACTCTGGTGGAACTTCAAGTTTATCCCGATTTTCTTAACTTTTTTATACATTTTTAATTTTTTTTTCATATGTTTTGCATTTTTATCCTCAATTTTATCCTCATACGTTTTGCACACACTGGTTGGTCTGTGTTTGCATGATAGAGCGGATGTTTGCTTGTGATTATTATTATTATTATTATTACTGATGTATTTTAAACCTGAAGTCGCTCAATCCATATCAGAAATACCACAAAATTCAGAGTGGAGAGTTCAGGCTCTGCTTCATGGAGAGGAACACTTGGCGACCATAGACCTCAATGATGCGTAATTGTATATCCCTCAGGAGCACCAGAAGTTCCTAAGGTTAGCAGTAAAGTCGTGCACAGGGACCCAACATTACCAGTTCCAGGCCCTGCCATGCAGCATTGCAGCAGCACTCTGTATCTTTACGAAGGTCCTGGCAGAGGTGATAAAGTCACTAACATTGCAGGGAGTTGGAATCTTTCCCAACGTCCTGCTAATTTATGCGCAGACAGAGGAATTAGTTCAGATGCACAGGGATCTGTATTGTTGCAGGTCGGTTGGTAAACTATCCAAAGTCAGCATTGTCTCCAACTTAGAGATCAACTTTTCATTAATTTTTCTGACAGAAAACAAAATCCAAAAGTTGGAATCCTTCAGCTGTGCAAAGCTCTGCAGAGCTCCCTAAGAATCATCCTGAAGGTCCTGAGGTTTCTCACAGCTTCGTTCCCAGCAGTAGAATGGGCACAACTGCACAGTCGACCTTACAAACTTGGTTGTTGCAAGTATGGAACAAGTCCTAAGCAACTCTGGACTCTCATGTCCCTGCCAGAGATGGTGAGTCTCTGAGGTCTCGTTTCCACTATCGCGAATCCCGGATTCGCACATGTAATGCAAGTGGAGGGGTCTGTTTCCACTGAAGCGTTGTTGAGGTGCGTTTTTTCCAGCGGTGAAAAAACGCACAAAAGAGCCGCAGAATTTGCCTGTGAGTGGAATGCATGCGAATCGCATGCGAATCGCATGCAATATATTTAATAGGGAAATCGCATGCGATTTCACCATACAGTTTTTGCCGCGAATTCGCATGTGAATTCGCATAGGCACCAATATAAATTCACACAGGCAGTGACATGGTTAAAATCGCATATACCTTCACCTATGCGAATTCGCGGCAAAAAAACGCATGAGGAATCGCATCCGCATGCGATTTCATCAGCGGTGGAATCCAGGTGATTCCGCACCGCAATAGTGGAAACGAGCCCTAAAATGGTGGACGGAGTCAGACAACCTGGTTTAGGGAAGCATGTGGTGTCAGGAAGAACCAGTAAAAATGTACATACTAGACCCTTGAAGTTTTTGAGTTCCGTTTTAGCGGTTTTCCTGGACAGGCTCGTAAAGTCTCTTAAGTACTCTAAAAGTACAGTGCTCAGCTCTCTCGATTTTGCTGGAAAGACCTATAGGAAAGGAGGGTTTGATTAAGGATTTCTTTAAAGTGGTTAGCAGGATTACACCACTTGAACAGAAAATATTCCCTTAGGCCTAGTACACACCAAAAACCGCTAGCAGATCCGCAAAATGCTAGCAGATTTTGAAACGCTTTTTCTTATTTTTCTGCAGCGTTTCAGCTAGCGTTTTGCGGTTTTGTGTAGCGGTTTTAGTGTAGTAGATTTCATGTATTGTTACAGTAAAGCTGTTACTGAACAGCTACTGTAACTAAAAACGCCTGCAAAACCGCTCTGAACTGCCGTTTTTCAGAGTGGTTTGCGGTTTTCCTATACTTAACATTGAGGCAGAAACGCATCCGAAATCCAAAATCTGCAGCAGCCCGGGAGTATGCGTTTCTGCAAAACGCCTCCCGCTCTGGTGTGCACCAGCCCATTGAAATACATTACCCTAGCGGATCCGCACCCGCAAGCGGATTGCAAACCGCAGCGGAAACGCTCCGGTGTGCACTAGGCCTCTGTGGGACTTATCGTTGGTTTAGATGCATTATCAAGAGAACCTTTTGAACCGATTTCAGACATAGAGATAAAAAGATTGACTCTTACGCTGGTATTGCTGGTTGCGGTTACGTCAGCTAGAAGGTTAGGTTATCTTCAGGCTCTGTCAGTCAAAGGTCTTTTTCTTCCAGTCTTTCCTAACATAATTGTTTTCAGGTTAAATCCAAACTATCTTCCGAAGGTGGTATCGGATTTCCACAGGTATATACAGAATATTATCCTACCGTCATTCTGGGCGAATCCTTCTTTCAAGAAAGAAGAAAAGCGTCACTGTTTAGATGTCAGAACTGCAATGGTTACTTATCTTGAAAGAATTAAAGAGTTCAGGAAAACAAGTCAGCTGCTTGTACTGTTTTCTGGATAGTGTACTGGTTAGGGGCTCTGCCTTTGACGTGGGAGACCATGGTTCAAATCCTGGCTGGGGTCAGTACCTATTCAGTAAGAAGTCCTTGGGCAAGACTTCCTAACACAGCAGGTTGGCCCCTTAAGCGAGCCCTTAGTGGCTGCAGCTCTTGGGCGCTTTGAGTCCAACAGAAGAAATGCTATACAAATGTTATTATTATTAGGATTATTTATGGAAAGAACAGAAGGGGCAGTCTCAGAACTGATGGATATACCAGGCGATAGCGTTAGCATAAGAAGGTTACTCCTCCTGTTCAGGTAAGAGCTCATTCCACACGCATCTTAGCTACCTCTTGGGCTGAAAGGGCCGGGGACACCGTACAGTAAATCTGCCAGGCAGCGACATGGACAAGTCCATCTACATTTGTGAAACATCACAGTGTGGATATCCTGTCTCAACAAGACCTATCATTTGGCAGAAAAGTGTTTCAGGCTGTGGTCCCTCTCTAGATGGTGTAAGTATTACTTGCTTGTCTTTCCTATGGTGTCCCATATGATGGCTGGAGAAAAGCGCCTGTTAGACTTACCGGTGACTGTGTTTCTGCCAGCATATGGGGCACCGCCTATAACCTCTCCCTATCTTGCTCACTTTTCTGGAATGTATGTTGTAGATGGAGGATGTCTTTCAGATCACTGTTTCAGGTGTCTTGGAGTTGGTCGCCCTCTTGTCTTAGGTTTCACGCTTTGGTTACTTTTTCAATGAACTGAGGCGGAGGGGGCGTGGCACCTTTTATAATGCCCTTGTGTTAGTGTTTCTACAAAAGAAGGTGGGACACACCTCTCCCAATGGTGTCCCATATGCTGGCAAGAAACAACGTGTCCGGTGAGTCTAACAGGTGCTTTTTTGATCAAGAAAAACTATGAAACGTCCTGAATTCTTTGATCTGTCTGCCATACTGAAAAAATGCAGGGCTGACTCCGACTCCAACTCCTCAGTTTATAAAACCACTAACTTCGACTCCAGGTACCCAAAATTGCTCAGACTCCGACTCCTATGTCTAATTTTTACAAAGGCTAAATCATGCGACTCTGACTCCTCAGTTTATTGGAATCACCACTCCAGGTACACAAAATTGCTCCGACTCCTCGACTCCAAATCCACAGCCCTGGAAAAATGATTATGTATTTTTAGACACAAATTAATAGTGAATGATGACTATATGATCAATCTAGAAAATGAATCAAGCTTAAAAGAACTAAAAAAAACGATTGTATGGTGTATGGCCACCTTTAGTTTAGAGGGTGTAAACTGTGAAGCAGCTGGTTTTGGTGCATGACGCTCACCACCGCACGGTGAAACTAGGCGCCCCATAGCAACAATGTAATGCAGCAGGGGGCATGTAAGGGTAATTCGGGGCTCTGGCAGTTGCCGGACCCCAAATTACATCTTCCTCCAAGTTGCGACAACTCGAAGGAGGAATAGTATTTGACGCCCTCGGGGAGTTTAGCGGCAGCAGGGAGAGAACATCATATACTCGCAGTGGGAGAAGGGCCAAAAACATTATCAAGGACAACACTCACCCTGGAAATGCCTTGTTTGAGCTCCTTCCATCAGGTAAACGTTTTAGATCAATCCGCACACACACAAACAGATTGAAAAACAGCTTTTTCCCATCCGCCATGAACTTGATGAACTCTGAATCTGAAATAATTAACACTGTGTACAAATTGTTTAAACATCTGTAATACCTGGCATACTTGTATAATTTCTTCTCTTCCTTGTTACTATCACTATGTTTCCTATATGCACAGTGGGGTTATCATGAAAAGTAATTTCGTTGTGTTACACAATGACAATAAAATGAATTGAATATGGCTCACCCTGCGCCCAACTCACTGGCGATGAATACGTATGTACTGGGGTGGTGTTTTTGTAAAACGCACAGCCGTCTGTGTTGCAGAACAAGGCCATAAGGTTAGGCCCTTATTATTGTGTGATAAATGTATAAATTGTGTGTCGTATGAATTTCAGTAAAAAAAAATAAATGAGCAGCATGTTCACATGTAAGTAATGTATGTAAGTTAGTGTCTGTTGTAAATAAAGTTAATTTTAGTACGTGGGTGAATAGTGGGGGTGGTCTAACTTTCTAGGGGTGTGGACTTTGGGGAAGGTGTGACTTCATAAGCAGTCGTCCTCCAGGTCCACAGTGTGGAATGAGCTTTAATAAATGAGTATGTACAAATCTTGTATTACCCTCACTAAGGGCAGCCGTTCTTATTCTCATATCGAGACCGGCATTGGGGTGTTACATCGCACCTATTACACCCCGATGCACTTGCAGAGAATCTACCCTGTGAAACGCAATGTACTGCAAGCTTTAGAAACTGCAATAGAGCAGGGTCTATGGCACATATATGGTGGTATTGCCCAGCAGTAAGAGACTTCTGGGTTGAGGTTGCCTCAGCTTTGCACTTGAACGGACCATCTCAACAGAACCCTTGATGTTAATACTGGGGGATTAGCCCCCTGGTTGGAAGATTCCCACACAGATTAGCTCAGCATATAGCAAAGGCAGCCAGGCTACATATCGCAAAGCAGCAGCAGCAGCCTACTCTATTGGTGGAAGCAGCTGAAGGCATAGTAACTGACATCCTTATTTCTGTCAATTGTCATTGACATGTTCAAGGTGTTCACAGAGACCTGGCAACCCTGGGCTGCATATATGGCAATGCAGAGCTCCAATCATTAGCTCCTGCTCCTGAACAGTGCCTAGTGTACTTACAATGTGTTCCTCATTACCTGTAGGGGTCTTGGACCCTATACTCTGCAATATGCACTATGATCCCGATTCTGTGCTCCCGAGTTTATTTTATACGGTTTTGATGTAAACTTACCTTTCAATTTATGTAATGTATTCTGATGAGTTTAATTGCCCAGGCCTTATATTGTGGGGTGTCTGATACGCTTGTTGTTAAGAATTATTAACTCCTTAATGAAACTCTTTGAAATTAATAAACAAGTATGTATATGTTTGGGGATATATAGTCTGGACTCTCACAGTGCTGATAATCCTCTGTGTAATATCCCTCTACAGATACCAGCTTCCTGTGTAGATCACATGACCACCTTACTGAACATGGATGAGAACCGAAGTTACATGACTGAGAGGATATTAGACCTCACCCTGGAGATCATCTACCTGCTGACTGGAGAGGTGAGGAGGATTCTGGGAGGTCACATGACTATTATTGTTGTCTCTGTTAGTAGAACACACAGCTGTGAGGTGAGGACTCTGGAAATGAACATGGTATTGCTATTGTTTATGCTTTAACAGAATCATAAAATAGCGAGAGAGGGATCTGGAGAGCTAATGATGCCCAGAAGTCATCTCCATGGCCCCTCCCCCATCACAGAGTCCCCACCTCACTCCCTGACACCAGAGAGGAACAAGAAAGCTATTCTACAGGTCATCCAAAAGATGATGGAGCTGCTGACAGGAGAGGTGAGCAGTGCTGGGAATTATGGGAGATTATTCAGTAACAGCAAGGGGTGTGTCTAGATGGTGACTATATCATTGTGTGTGTCAGGTTCCTATAAGGTGTCAGGATGTCACCATCTATTTCTCTATGGAAGAGTGGCAGTATATAGAAGGACACAAGGACCTCTACAAGGACACCATGATGGAGAATCAGCCTCCCCTCACATCACCAGGTAAGAGGAGACTTTCATTTCTTATAAAGAAAAGAGAAGTATGGAGGGTCCATCTAGAGAATTGGTTCTCAAACTTTTTCAGCAGAGGGCACCTCTTAACAAAATTAACAACTGAAATTCAATGTGGTTTAATAATTTGAATAGCAAATAACATTATAAACATCACATGAAGCAACAATAATATGTCCCCTTTAGTTACACAGCAGTTAGGCACCTCAAATGCACCTTTAAAAACATACACTCAGTAACATTCACCTAAAACAACACACAGGCCACACCCCCAAGTAACAATTACTCTGATCCATGCACCCTTAAAATGTTCACCTTGCACTCACCTTGCACTAATAGCTTGCACTCTGCACATTGCACCCCTAATATCTTGCACTCTGCACCTTGCGCCCCCAATAGCTTGTACTCTGCATCTTGTACCCCTAATAGCTTGCACTCTGCACCTTGCACCCCTAATAGCTTGCACTCTGCATCTTGTACCCCTAATAGCTTGCACTCTGCACCTTGCTCCCCTAATATCTTGCACTCTGCATCTTGTACCCCTAATAGCTTGCACTCTGCACCTTGCACCCCTAATAGCTTGCACTCTGCATCTTGTACCCCTAATAGCTTGCACTCTGCACCTTGCTCCCCTAATATCTTGCACTCTGCATCTTGTACCCCTAATAGCTTGCACTCTGTACCTTGTGCCCCTAATAGCTTGAACTCTGCACCTTGTACCACTAATAGCTTGCACTCTGCACCTTGCACCCCTAATATCTTGCACTTTGCATCTTGTACCCCTAATAGCTTGCACTCTGCACCTTGCACCCCTAATATCTTGCACTCTGCATCTTGTACCCCTAATAGCTTGCACTCTGCACCTTGCGCCCCTAATAGCTTGCACTCTGCACCCTGTACCCCTAATAGCTTGCACTCTGCACCTTGCACCCCTAATAGCTTGCACTCTGCACCTTGTACCCCTAATAGCTTGCACTCTGCACCTTGCGCCCCTAATAGCTTGCACTCTGTACCTTGTGCCCCTAATAGCTTGCTCTCTGCACCTTGTACCCCTAATAGCTTGCACTCTGCATCTTGTACCCCTAATAGCTTGCACTCTGTACCTTGCACCCCTAATAGCTTGCACTCTGCACCTTGCGCCCCTAATAGCTTGCACTCTGCACCCTGTACCCCTAATAGCTTGCACTCTGCACCTTGCACCCCTAATAGCTTGCACTCTGCACCTTGTACCCCTAATAGCTTGTTCTCTGCACCTTGTACCCCTAATAGCTTGCACTCTGCACCTTGCGCCCCTAATAGCTTGCACTCTGTACCTTGTGCCCCTAATAGCTTGCACTCTGCACCTTGTACCCCTAATAGATTGCACTCTGCATCTTGTACCCCTAATAGCTTGCATTCTGTACCTTGCACCCCTAATAGCTTGCACTCTGCACCTTGCGCCCCTAATAGCTTGCACTCTGCACCCTGTACCCCTAATAGCTTGCACTCTGCACCCTGTACCCCTAATAGCTTGCACTCTGCACCTTGTACCCCTAATAGCTTGCACTCTGCACCTTGTACCCCTAATAGCTTGCACTCTGCACCTTGTACCCCTAATAGCTTGCACTCTGCACCTTGCGCCCCTAATAGCTTGCACTCTGTACCTTGTGCCCCTAATAGCTTGCACTCTGCACCCTGTACCCCCAATAGCTTGCACTCTGCACCATGTACCCCTAATAGCTTGCACTCTGCACCTTGTGCCCCTAATAGCTTGCACTCTGCACCCTGTACCCCTAATAGCTTGCACTCTGCACCTTGCACCCCTAATAGCTTGCACTCTGCACCTTGCACCCCTAATAGCTTGCACTGTGCACCTTGTACCCCTAATAGATTGCACTCTGCATCTTGTACCCCTAATAGCTTGCACTCTGTACCTTGTACCCCTAATAGCTTGCACTCTGCACCTTGTACCCCTAATATCTTGCACTCTGCACCTTGTACCCCTAATAGCTTGCACTCTGTACCTTGCACCCCTAATAGCTTGCACTCTGCACCCTGTACCCCTAATAGTTTGCACTCTGCACCTTGTACCCCTAATAGCTTGCACTCTGCACCCTGTACCCCTAATAGCTTGCACTCTGCACCTTGTACCCCTAATAGCTTGCACTCTGCACCCTGTACCCCTAATAGCTTGCACTCTGCACCCTGTACCCCTAATAGCTTGCACTCTGCACCTTGCACCCCTAATAGCTTGCACTCTGCACCCTGTACCCCTAATAGCTTGCACTCTGCACCTTGCACCCCTAATATCTTGCACTCTGCACCTTGTACCCCTAATAGCTTGCACTCTGCACCCTGTACCCCTAATAGCTTGCAATCTGCACCTTGCACCCCTAATAGCTTGCACTCTGCACCCTGTACCCCTAATAGTTTGCACTCTGCAACTTGCACCCCTAATAGCTTGCACTCTGCACCTTGTACCCCTAATAGCTTGCACTCTGCACTAGGGTTGCAACGGTATGAAAATTCACGGTATAATAACCGTAAAAAAAAATACCACGGTATACGGTATTACACAATTATTCTCATTGCAATCACCTTTATAAAAAGCATTACATCAGCATCCTGCATATTTCCCCTGCTTCACTCAGCTAGTACAGGATCAGGTACAGCTGCCTACATCTCTGCTGCCTGAGCCTGCATGATCGGTGGCTGAAAATCCTCAGCTATCTGCAGTGCAACAGGTTCTCTTTAAAAATTAGCTTATCTGCCGTGGTGGCAGTCAGGTCACAGGTAACACGCCGAGAGATCAAATTACAACATGTGCTCAAGTTAGTTGGTGTGCTTTCAAAATTAGCTTATCTGAGGCGGCAGTCAGTGGACACAGGGGAGAGATTAAATTACAATGTGTGCTGTGCTTTGTCACAGATGACAGGGCATTAGACAGACTCTAAAGAGAACCTGAGGCGGCATTTTCAAATCTTAATAGGACACAGAGGCATGTCCTGTGTACAATGACATGCCTCTGTGTCCTTGTGCTGCAGCCGCCTGCCACTCCGGGAGGAAGCTAGCGGCGGGGGGAGCCTGTTGATGGATTGAAAAGCCGCAGGTAAATAGAAGGCTAGCGACAAGCAGACTGTCGCTAGCCTGGTGGTATTTTGCTGGGGGGATAACAGAGCGCGGTTGGGGAATCGGCTGCAGCACAATGACACAGGCATACAGGACAAGTCTGTGTGTCTTAAGATTAGAAAATGCCGCCTCGGGTTCTCTTTAAATACATGCAGGGTGCAGAAATCTGTTCTGCTTCTGTCAGTCAGGTCACTAATGACACAGGAGAGATCAAATGATGTGTTCTGCTGTGCTCAGTCAGATGAGAGGGCAGGTTAAGTACATACAGGGTGCAGTTCTGTGTGTCGTGTGGGGTGTTTCGGTAAACTGGGTATGGGAGAACATTGCGCTGAGTGCTGCTGGATGGGAAAGTAATGCCGCTGAAATCTATCAGGTGGGGAGGGAGATCACCCCCTGGGTGCTGTCGATGTGGGTAAGGGGTTCTTACTAGATGTCTCACACTGTGTGATGCTAGTGGACTGGGGGTAAACACTGGCTGCTGCTATTGGACAAGGGAGCATCTTCCTTTTGGGTTATATGGAGGGGGGTCTCACACTGTGTGATGCTGATGGGGAGGTACTGGTGGACAGGGGAATCTCAGACTATGGTAGGAGAGGAAAAAAAACATCTATCTATACATGTAGAGACACAGGACTCTCCCCTCACAAGCACACATAAAGAACAATATATAAGAACAATAAAGAGAGCTAAGTGCTTCCACTGGCTCTCACCAGACAACATGTCTGCAGTTTACACTGCAGCCGACTCCACAGACAGTATTCCATTCCCTCACCATGACCTGCATGCGACCCTCCACTATGCTACAAATCACAGCTCACCACGCTGCTCCGTCCCGCTGTCAGCTCCATGTACAACTCCAGCACGTGTTTTTTCACTGTGCTATCAATCACAGCCCGCCGCACTGCTCCGTCCCCGATCCCCGCTTCAAGCGCTGAATTCCATGCAAACTAATTAACATTCCTGCTCAGCCGGTCAGTGATTCTGCACATCACGTCTCTACACAGCTCACACACAGCCATGAGCCTTTGCAGTTGCCGGCTAGAGCTACGGTCACGCCTCTTACCATGCGCTGAGCCAATGAGTCCAATTGCCGGGAAGTGCGAGATGAGAGCTCGCGTGCAAAGACAGCCGGGCACTTGTCAGCGAACGAAGAGCGCAGTGGAAGTGGGGAAAACCGGTATTTCGTGAATGTGAATGGTATGATTACCGTGCACATTGAAACCGTGATATACCGTCATACCGGTATATCGCGGCAACCCTACTCTGCACTTTGTACCCCTAATATCTTGCACTCTGCACCTTGTGCCCCTAATAGCTTGCACTCTACACCTTGTGCCCCTAATAGCTTGCACTCTGTACCTTGCACCCCTAATAGCTTGCACTCTGCACCTTGCACCTCTAATAGTTTACACTCTGCACCTTGTACCCCTAATAGCTTGCACTCTGCACCTTGCACCTCTAATAGCTTGCACTCTGCACCTTGTACCCCTAATAGCTTGCACTCTGCACCTTGCACCTCTAATAGCTTGCACTCTGCACCTTGCGCCCCTAATAGCTTGCACTCTGCACATTGCGCCCCTAATAGCTTGCACTCTGCACATTGCACCTCTAATAGCTTGCACTTTACACCTTGTACCCCTAATATCTTGCACTCTGCACCTTGCACCCCTAATAGATTGCACTCTGCATCTTGTACCCCTAATAGCTTGCACTCTGTACCTTGTGCCCCTAATAGCTTGCACTCTTCACCTTGTACACCTAATAGCTTGCACTCTGCACCTTGTACCCCTAATAGCTTGCACTCAGCACCTTGCACCCCTAATAGCTTGCACTCTGCACCTTGTACCTCTAATAGCTTGCACTCTGCACCTTGTACCCCTAATAGCTTGCACTCTGCACCTTGTACCCCTAATATCTTGCACTCTGCACCTTGTACCCCTAATAGCTTGCACTCTGCACCTTGTACCCCTAATATCTTGCACTCTGCACCTTGTACCCCTAATAGCTTGCACTCTGCACCTTGTACCCCTAATATCTTGCACTCTGCACCTTGCATCCCTAATAGCTTGCACTCTGCACCTTGTACCCCTAATATCTTGCACTCTGCACCTTGCACCCCTAATAGCTTGCACTCTGCACCTTGTACCCCTAATATCTTGCACTCTGCACCTTGCATCCTTAATAGCTTGCACTCTGCACCTTGAACCTCTAATAGCTTGCACTCTGCACCTTGTACCCCTAATATCTTGCACTCTGCACCTTGCACCCCTAATAGCTTGCACTCTGCACCTTGTACCCCTAATAGCTTGCACTCTGCACCTTGTACCACTAATATCTTGCACTCTGCACCTTGCATCCCTAATAGCTTGCACTCTGCATCTTGCGGCCCTAATAGCTTGCACTCTGTACCTTGCACCCCTAATAGCTTGCAGTCTGCACCTTGTACCCGTAATATCTTGCACTCTGCACCTTGCACCCCTAATAGCTTGCACTCTGCATCTTGCGCCCCTAATAGCTTGCACTCTGCACCTTGCACCCCTAATAGCTTGCACTCTGCACCTTGTACCCCTGATATCTTGCACTCTGCACCTTGCATCCCTAATAGCTTGCACTCTGCACCTTGTACCCCTAATATCTTGCACTCTGCACCTTGTACCCCTAATATCTTGCACTCTGCACCTTGCACCCCTAATAGCTTGCACTCTGCACCTTGTACCCCTAATATCTTGCACTCTGCACCTTGCATCCTTAATAGCTTGCACTCTGCACCTTGAACCTCTAATAGCTTGCACTCTGCACCTTGTACCCCTAATATCTTGCACTCTGCACCTTGCACCCCTAATAGCTTGCACTCTGCACCTTGTACCCCTAATAGCTTGCACTCTGCACCTTGTACCACTAATATCTTGCACTCTGCACCTTGCATCCCTAATAGCTTGCACTCTGCATCTTGCGGCCCTAATAGCTTGCACTCTGCACCTTGCACCCCTAATAGCTTGCAGTCTGCACCTTGTACCCGTAATATCTTGCACTCTGCACCTTGTACCCCTAATAGCTTGCACTCTGCATCTTGCGCCCCTAATAGCTTGCACTCTGTACCTTGCACCCCTAATAGCTTGCACTCTGCACCTTGTACCCCTGATATCTTGCACTCTGCACCTTGTACCCCTAATAGCTTGCACTCTGCATCTTGCGCCCCTAATAGCTTGCACTCTGTACCTTGCATCCCTAATAGCTTGCACTCTGCACCTTGTACCCATAACAGCTTTCACTCTGCACCTTGTACCCCTAATAGCTTGCACTCTGCACCTTGCGCCCCTAATAGCTTGCACTCTGCACCTTGCACCTCTAACAGAGCGCTGCACATAATTCCAAATGCCACTATAGTATCCCTCCTCAGTTCCACACCAACCATGTAACATGGCTTGAGAAGGGGGATGCTGCACATGAGGGGGAGTAATTGGAAAGGTGGATCTTCCGGGGCAGCCAGCAACAGTGAGAAAAAAACAATAATGGCCGCTCACAATACAGGATGGGAAGGGAAAGCTGAATATTTCCAAAGTTACTTTTATGGAAATGACCCTTCATATGTCGGCTTTCTCTCCTATTCTAACACTAACTTTCCCCCATTTTACACCTAACACTAGCCTCCAACTCCAATCCTTACATTTCCATTCACTCTTATTGCTGCTAAACGAGTTTCGCTACATTAGTATGTATATGTAGCTGAAGTCCATTCCAAATGGAGCACAGTCCTTGCCACTTCCCTCACCGCTACAACCACTCGGACACCAAATTTAAGATCAGCCATATGACTGTTGAGAGTTAGATGAGTGCTGCTTTCCTGCACCAAAATCCAGGTCCACCGTCATGTTAGTGTAATTATTGGTCATGCAGATCTTGGTCGTAACTAGGACCAGACCAGCAGATCAATGATCTGTGCATGCCGATCGCTTTCAAGGTTTAAAGGACAACTGTGTCCTTTAAAGTGAGAAGACTATGGAGGCTACCATGTTTATTTCCTTTTTAACAATACCAGTTGCCTGGCAGCCCTGCTGGTCTGTATGGTTATAGAAATGTCTGAATAACACCAGAAACAAGCATCTTGTCAGATCTGACAATAATGTCAGAAACACCTGATCTGCTGCATGCTTGTTCAGGGTCTATGGCTGAAAGTATCAGAGGCAGAGGGTCAGCAGGGCTGCCAGACAACTGGTTTTCCTTAGAAGGAAATAAACATGGCAGCCTCCATATACCTCTCTCTTCAGTTGTCCTTTTAAACAATACCAGAAGATCACTAATGAAATACTGGTGTCTGTACAATGGATAAGAGACATGAAATTGTTTATTTTTACAAACATGCAATCATACAAATACACACACCACAATAAACCTGCAATCATACAATGCATAACACAGGGTGCACCACAAGTACCAGAACTCCTCTAACTAACTTTACGATGGCAAAACATACAGGAGCACCAATCACTCAATATATGAGCAATGGGAATATACAGGATCACAGAACACTCAGAATATATACAGGAGGGGATACATCTAATCAGCATACAGGAGGGAAATCAGACAGGCAGAGGTAAGCCAGGAAATCAGATAATACTGATAGGCAAAGAGTAGTCAGGCTAGCAAAGATCAATGCCGGGAAGTCACAGGAACAGGAACATGGAGCAAGGGACACAGAACCAATGGCCAGAGCTGCCAGCAACAAGCAGAATGATCTAGCACCTTGGTTCTCAACATGCAATACGCGTACCCCAGGGGCAGGGGTGCCGCCAGGCACCAAGCAGACCAAGCGGCCGCTTGGGGCCACATGTCTTTAGGGGTCTCGGAGGCTCCGTGACGTCGTTGTGACGTTTTTTAATTCCTCCTCCCCCTGCATTGCTCGGAACTCCCTGGCAGTGTCTCCCTCTGTGACGTCACACGCAGCTGCCGCACCACCGCGCAGCGTGCATTTGCAGTGGAACGCAGAGCCAGGCCAGCCAGATCCATTCGCTGGTGATGGGTGAGGACTGCGGTGCACTTTGAACACGAACTCCGCCCCCCCATTGAAGCCTATGGGATCAGCCAGGCCATGTGCTAGCTCAGTGCCAGCCAGCAAGCAACTCCCCCGCCATACAGGGCGAGAGAATCCACATGTGATTGGCAACTGCACGGATTAGCCAGGTCCCTGACGGAGCAGAGCCAGTAAGCTTGGGGGAGATTTAAAATGTAAAGGACTGGTGCTGTACACCTCCGGTGCGGGGAACACGTGACCGCGTCGCAGGAGAAGTTACACAGGAGCCTGGTCTGGGGAATCTGGTAAGATTGGTCTCTAGTCTCTCTCATTCCACGCAGCAATCCTCTGTCAGCCTACACTGTTTGCCTCTCTTGTCCCCTGCATCTTCAATCAGCCCATGCTCTCTCATCCTGCTGTAGTGCCCCATAACCAGCACTTTCCTCTCAGAACCCCCCTCATGTACACCTACCCACCACTTACAATGCTCTATTGCTCTGTCACCACTCAGTGTGCTCTCACTCTCTCTCATCCTCCCCCTGCATCCAGAAAGTGCCCACCCAAGTACCCTCAATGTGCCCTCACTCTCTCACCTCCAAGCAATCTCGAATTGCCCTCACTTCCTCCCCAGCCTTCCTCTCCCCCCCCCCCCCCCCAGTCATGCACTCCTTCACTCCCTAGCCATGCGCTCCTTCCCGTACCAGCCTCAACACCCTCCACCCCCCTTGGTCGTGCGCTCCTTCCCTCCCCAGCCCTCTCGGTCGTGCGCTCCTTCCCATTACAGAGTACATACTCTAATCCTGTCATAGTCTAATGTCCCACCATATTATTATTGTGTATTTATACTATATAGCTCTGACATCTTCTGCAGCACTTTACAGAGTACATAGTCATGTCACTGACTGTCCTCAGTGGAGCTCACAATCTAATCTCTGCCATAGTCATAGCTCAACCCAAGCTCCACATTGTGGTACGTGGCAACGCCCATTTTTGCTCACCGCAGGACTGTCAGGATGGGGAGGGCGCAAAAAAAATGCCTGTCCCCGGGCGCTGAAAAGCCAAGCTACGCCTCTGGGTCACACTGTTGTCCGCACTGGGCTTGCGCCCGGCAGAGCAGAGCAGGACTACGGGAAGATGGCGTCCGAAGCCCTGTACTGGAGACTATTTGTGTCTCCAGTATAGGGCTTCGGTCGCCATCTTCCCGTAGCCCTGCTATTCAATTCAGCACGGGAGATTGCAGTCTGGGGGAGCTGCGCGCCAGAGGCTGACCGGGAGAGAAGACTTCTGTCAGGTGAGTAAATTCTTTTTTTTTTTTTTTCTCTGAAATGTGGCCCACATTACGTTTGTTTTCTGCTGAAATGTGGCCCAAATTGCGTTTGTTTTCTGCTGAAATGTGGCCTAAATTGCGTTTTTCTGCTGAAGTGTTGCCCAAATTGCGTTTGTTTTCTACTGAAATGTGGCCCAAATTGCATTTTTCTGCTGAAGTGTTGCCCTAATTGCGTTTGTTTTCTACTGAAATGTGGCCCGAATTGCAATTTTCTGCTGAAGTGTTGCCCTAATTGCGTTTGTTTTCTACTGAAATGTGGCCCAAATTGCGTTTTTCTGCTGAAGTGTTGCCCTAATTGCGTTTGTTTTCTACTGAAATGTGGCCCAAATTGCGTTTGTTTTCTGCTGAAATGTGGCCCAAATTGCGTTTTTCTGCTGAAGTGTTGCCCAAATTGCATTTGTTTTCTGCTGAAATGTGGCCCAAATTGTGTTTGTTTTCTGCTGAAATGTGGCCTAAATTGTGTTTGTTTTCTGCTGAAATGTTGCCCAAATTGCGTTTATTTTCAATGTCATGGCCACGGCAGTAGCAAACACCCCCACGCCCATTTTTCGGCGCGAACATGCCACGCCCACTTTTGGCAGAATAACCACGCCCATTTTTTGCCGCGGCGCGCTTAGGGCCACTTCCTGTAGTCCGCTTGGGGCCACAAAAACCTTAGCTGCAGCCCTGCCCAGGGGGTACTTCTGATGGTTCCAGGGGGTACTCAGGCTTTATATACTTAACCAAGAAGAACACATTTAGAGTTGTAAAAAATGATAAATCTTATTTAAACAACACCAAATTAGTGTTTTAGCTAATTATAAGTAATAGTAAATGCTTGGAAATAGTTTAGAACCAATTATCATGTACTATGATTAAATGTACAGTATATTTGTCAAGGGGTACTTGTGATAATGTTTACTATGCTAGGGGGTACTTGGTGAGTACAGGGATTTAAAAGGGGTACATACCGATTTAATGTTGAGAAACACAATGTGCTGCTGGAAGAACCAGTCTTAAAGCGGACCTGAACTCAGAACTACTTCTCTGCTCTAAAAGATAAACAGCAGTATAATATCCTTTAAAGAAAAAACATTGATTTGTTACAGCTGATACCAATCCTGCAATAAATCTGCAGTGTGACTACTTCCTGCTTTCATGTGAACAGACATAGGGTTAACATCCTGTGTTTACAAATTAGCTGCTCTGCCGAGGACTGCCAATATTCCAGAGCTGACGCAGATGAGGGATCAAATTACACTTGTGGTTAGTCACAGATGAAGGTGAATTAGTCAGGCTAAACTCTCTAAATACATACAGGATGCATTTCACTATGTTTTTCTTCTGTCCTGCAAGAGTTCAGGTCCAGAATGTCCTTAGAGTTCAACCTACAGGTGAGTCTGGGAACTGCACAGTTCCGAGCAAGAGGAGAGACATCTGCTAGTAGACAGTGGAAGTGCTCACCAAAGTTCCTTAGTGCTGCCACCAGCAGGATTACACATGCACAGGCCATGACAGTTAGACTGCAGTCTATGGGTAGTTAAGCTGCAACAGGCACCCCATGCACTAAAAAAGCCTGCATCACTGTGCAGATCCCCATCATCTGATAAACACACAGAGACATTGGCCTCAATTCACTAAGCTTATCTCCTGTCTTTAATAACGTTTCTATAGTTATCACCATGGTGATGAGGCATGTAGTATTCAGGAAACATTTTACCTCAGGCAAACCTAAAGTTAACTCTCCTGTCTTTGTTAACTCTTTAATCCTTAAAATAACTCCAGAATTTAAAGACAGGCTGTTAATTGCGCTATTGGCCAGACACTTGCCTTCTTCCTTCCCCCCGTGTAATTGGCCAGCTTGAGATGACAACAGCGCTTCCTCCCCCTGCAGTCACACTGCAAGATGATTGTTGTGAGTGCAGGATGTATGCGCTGTGAGCGAGAGAGTAGGCCACGCCCCCCTGACAAAGTCGGAAGCCGGCAAAACTGTGGTAGGGAACCACTCTCCCCCATGGGCCGCCACACCGCCACTTAGCAGCGCAACACCCAGCGACGGTTGTGACATCTGCCACCCGTTTGGTGGCCTGTCTGGACAGGCTCACCAACTGGCCGGTCCCAGCACCCTCCGGTGCCCTGAGTTGATGCATCTGTGAGAGACTATTTGATGTCATGTGACAGCAGACTCTGCCCCTCTGCCTGACACAGGGACACTGTGAACATACACACTGCTCAACGAGGAATGGGTGAGATGCCACTGTGCACAATCTACTAATTGCTTGCTACGTGCTCTGAGCAAGGCTGAACTAACATGCGAGATGTGATGTACAGGGAGATCTTGTTTGCTACCTGTTGTTTGGAAGCTGCTTTGCTTGGATTAAGGTGGTAATTTGGCTTGTGCTTGCTTTGAACTGTCACTGCTGCTTACCTGCTCAGAAGCTTCTGCTGTTGCAATTGCTGCATCCAATCGAATATGGACTAATCGTTTCTAACCCAGAGTGTTATGACAACTGTTGAAAGTGTCTACATGTAAAAGAGGACTGAGGAGTAGAATACTCACTAAACAACTACAGTATTTGTCCCAATCCGGACAGCATTTGATTCCCTAATATCTCATGTATGTTTGTATGGTGCACCGGTGAGTGGGGTGTGCTCTGTATGTGTGGCGGGGTGGCCATCCCATGCGTTTTTAATTTGCAAGAAGTCCGAGAAATTTTTGCAACATTAATAAAGGAATAGCTTTGTATTTTTCTAAGTCTGCTGTGGGTATTATTTTTTCTTTATAACACGCATGTCAGCCCTACTAAACCACTTCAAACTTTGAGTAAATACAGGCTGTTAATTAACTGCGTGTGAAAATAACTACAGAGGAGGTAACTTAACTACAGGAGAGTTAACTTAACTACAGAGGAGGTAACTTAACTACAGGAGAGTTAACTTAACTACAGAGGAGGTAACTTAAGAAATGAAGAGATAAGATAACTCTCTGTGTGGAGGTACGTTTTCTCTTGCTTTATTATCTCCAGCACGATCTTAGTGAATTGAGGCCAATGTATTTAATCAGTGTGTGTGTTTCCTACAGATGGATCCAGTAACAGAAACCCACCAGAGAGATATACAGGTCCTTTTTATTCCCGGGACTGTCCACAGGGAGATCCCACCATCCTCCACCATTATCAGGTATGTAGGGCTGAGGATCTACAACTCAAAAGTGACTTAAATTCTACAAGATGATATTTTTCTATGCAGTTAGATTATTAATGCTCTACTTTTCAGGATGTCAATTTATATATTTTTATGTTTTAGGACAAACAACAGATTGTTATAAAAGTTGAACAAGAGACACATATGACAAGTGATCAGCAGTCGATGGAGGAGGACAATTTAATTGGGACAAAACATGCAGCGGGGGGGCGTGTAAAGGTAATTCGGAGCTCTGGCAGTTGCCGGACCCCAAATTACATAATAGTATTTCACGCCGCCGGGTAGTTAAGTGGCAGCAGGGAGAGAACATCATACGGCTCGCCCTGCGCCCAACTCACCGGCGATGCTTACGTATGTACTGGGGTGGTGTTTTGTAAAATGCACAGCCATCTGTGTTGCAGAACAAGGCCATATGGTTAGGCTCTTATTATTGTGTAATAAATGTATATATTGTGTGTCATGTATGAAATATTATCTGTAAAAAAAAACAACTGAGCAGCATGTTCACATGTCTCTGTATGTAAGTTAGTGTCTGTTGTAAATAAAGTTAATTTTAGTGGGTAGGTGAATAGTGGGGGTGGTCTAACTTTCTAGGGGTGTGGACTGTGGGGAAGGTGTGACATCATAATCAGTCGTCCTCCAGGCCCACAGTGTGGAATGAGCTTTAATAAATGAGTATGTACAAATCTTGTATTACCCTCACTAAGGCAGTGCTGGGCCGAAATTACGCATGCGCGTAATTACGCACCGTAATTTACCGTAATTTTACGCGTAAGCGCTACGCGTAATTTACTGTCTTACGCGTAAGTATGTACGCGTAAGTCGTAAAGCTGTATTGTAATTACGCCGCCTACCGTAATAGCGTAGGCGTGCGTAATTTTATGGCAAATTACGCTTAATTTCCCAGAACGTCATTTCGGACAGCACCCCTGGATGAGACTTGTCTCCCTCCCCACTGTGGACAGGAAACTGTTAAAAGAAGAATTTGCATAAGCAATAGGCAGCCACATATAAGATACTACACCTGCCACAGTACCTCAGTTTAGTTTCCTGTCCCGGACGGGATGCATGGGAGAGGTCTCCAGGAGTGCCATCCATGTCAGGCGGCAGGGGCAGCGGTTTCCAGGGCTCCAAGCAGCACTGTTCAGTGAACAGTCGGAGCCCTGCAGCGTGGAGGAGGCTTCTCCATCGGAGGCAGCAACTTTATGCGCGCAGGTGCGTGCATTGGAGAGAGTTCACTTCCAGTTGAACCGGAGATAGTCACGCGCTGGCGTCCCGCGTGATCTGAAGTCTGAGCCGGGCGGCAGGGGCCGCGGCGGTGATTAGGAATCGGCATACAGCTGATTCCTTAAGGTAAGAAGCTGATTAAGCATATGCTTAGCCGGCAGGGGCCGCATGCATAATTGGATCAGCTGCATCAAATCAGCAGCACAGGTATAAGTTTGTAGAGTCCATGATGCACTCTGGTTTGTGGCTGGGATCATGGAGGACGCCTCTGGGCAGCTCCTGCACAATCTGCTGAATCTGCCCAGAATCCCTCTCTGGCAAGTAGATGTGATTATGTTTCTTCTGCTTGGCTGGATGTATGTTATGTATAGAGGGATTTGTCTAATGGCTGGCTATCGTTTATTATGTTTTATACCCCAAAAGACATAAGACTGAGAAGGTTGAAAAGTCTGAAAAATCTTCTACTCAGTCCAGTCAGCATGGATTGGCAACTCTGAATGGAAATTGTGCCAGTATTGTACAGAGAAAGCCCACAGCAATAGGAAATTAAAGATTCTGCTATTGCTTCTACCGCCTCAGCTGCTTCAGATAGGCCTGGGACTAGTACTGCTATGGCTTATCTACCTGTTATAGCTAATCCATCATCTCCTATGTTGTCTGCACCTCTAACTATGCCTCCTGCTTCCAAGAGACATAGGCCTCTATTTATTGAGCATTCCTACATGCGGTAATGCTCAAAACAGCTGACTTTACCCACCATTTAGTAAAGTGTGCATTCATAAAACCTGTGTCCGCATGAAAATCTATAATTCCTGAGCAGGTGCGGGAAATTAACAACTTGTGCGGAGATTATCCCAACACAGGTCACTGAAGGTTAATTCATAAAAATTAAAGCAGGCAAATGTGAGCAGAGAAACCCAGGCTGTTTAGAGAAGGCGATAAGCTAGCCATAACAGGCAAGCTAATGGAGAGACAGACCTCCCAGGCAGCTGCAGTGAGAGCAGAACAAACTGCATCCCAGAATACCCAGGCTGTGTTTTTAACCCCTTGGGTACCTGTTTTCAGATAAATTTCACATTAGAAAGCCTGCATGTGTAACATTCTTGAAGTTCTTCTAAGCTGCAGCAATTAAATAGATTGTTTAAAAGAACTAGACAGATTCAGGGCAAGGAGAGGCAATTTAAACAAAAATGCACATGTAAAGGAATGCTGGGGCTGCCTCCTTTATAGTAACTCTCTCTGCACAGAGAAAATGTATCAAACTAGGAGGAAGATTTGAGTAAAACTGACTAAGGGCCTTTTTTTTCATTACTCTGCGAGTTACGATTTGATTCTGATCACGAGGTACGTTAAACCAATGGAAGCTGCAGCAGCAATTTCCATTAGTGCAATCTGATTGCGATGCGATTTGGACAAATCGCAATCGTCATCCTCCTGCATTGTATGCAATTGAGCTGTACTATAGGTATAGTAGCGCAATCGCATAGTGGAAATTGAAGTGCGATTGGGATCGCAAATGCGGTTGCGATCGCATTTCATAGTGGAAAAGAGCCCTAACCGCAATGTTTTTTTCCTGAATTAATGAAAGACTTACTAATAGGTATTAAGTCTGAGCAGAAATCTTTGACACCTTTGGATCAAATGTATGAGAGTTTGGCGGATCCTCATTCTCGCCTTATTCCAGTCCATTCTACTCTTGAGATTAGGATTAAGGAGTGGGATAATCTAGGAAAAGTTTTTTTTGGCCCAGATCATTATCTAAATGTTGTTGTTCTCCTGAAGATCAGGATTTTGGGGAACCCCGCCTAAATTAGATCCATATTTTTCAAGGGTATCAAACAAAACTGACCTACTTTTTTGAGGATTTCTGGGAAATTTTGAATGATTTCCCTAAAGTTTGGAATGCTTCCAATTATCTAGTGGACGCTTCAGATGATACGGTTAAACTTATGGCCAGAACTACGGCATTAGTTAATTCAGCCAGAAGAGGTGTATGGGTAAAAACTTGGAATGATGACAATTCTTCAAAATCAAGTTATGTGGTGTACCTTGTGAAGGGGGTCTGCTGTTTGAGTCAGTTAGACAACCCTCTAGACAGAACGGCAGACACACATTAAAAAAAAAAAAAAAAAAAGTATTCCTGTTAAAGGAATTCTATCGATTCACATATTTTCAATTGACACAGGAATTGTTTGGGAAGTGTTGCTAAGTACTGGTGTATACATTTTAGTAGCAACCTCTTTGTTTACTGTTATCAAAATGCTTTCAAACTTTACTGACAAAACTGACTCTGAGCCATGAGGAGAGGGGAAATTCCCCTCACACTTGATCAGATAACTCTGTGTAACTGTGTGTTACAGAGAGAACAGCTGCAGCTTCTGTGTCCTGTTTCGGACTGAAGTGTCTGTAGAGAGCAGAGGAAATGTAACTAATTGTTACAGCTTTTCATACTGTTTTTTGCTTTCAGAGTTTGTTTGATATTTGCTTTCTGTAGTCCGATATGCAACTCTGGCTGTGCATTGAAGTAGACACCCCTTCTGCAATTTATTTGTCCCAATATAGCTAATCCTACCCTCAGTAAATTACAGCTTTTGCCTCTGATATTTAACATGAAAGGTAGGAAAATGTTTACACAGCAACTTAGACATTATTTGTACATTGTAATTTTAGAACACTTGGGTATCGATAGTATTCCTTTAAGAAAGGACCTTTTCAAAGTAAACGGTCCTTTCGTCCCTCCTTCTAAGAATAAGTCAGATCCCTAGTCCTCTAAGGGCAGGAGATGGGCTCTCTACAAGTCACAGAAGCCTAAGGGCCTGTTCAGACTGCACACGTTTCCAGCTGCGTTTTGGAAACGCGTGCAGAAGGCCAACACGCACGACATCAGACAGTGCATAGAGTGCACTGTCTGATGTTCACACTGCATGCGTTCCGGACCTGTGCGGTCCGGGAACGCATGCTGCACGCAGATTTAGCAAAAACGCGCGGCTGTCCCATTCACTTTTCAGTGATGGGATCAGCCACGCAACGCATGCAAACACGGATGGCGTGCGTTCGTACGCGTTGCGTTCCGCATGCGTGGCCGTCCGCGTTTGTAATGTGAACCGGCCCTAAGTCCAACTTCACTTTTACCAAGAAGTCAGATAAGCAATGACGCTAGTATTCCAGTGAGATGGAGAATTGCAAATTTCAAAACATGGCAACTACAGTGCACAAAATATTGGTTGTTTAGGCTTCTTTCACAGTGGGACGTTACAGGCGCAGGTTAGAGCAGCTTGTAACGCAGCCCAGCTCACAGTAATGAAAAATCAATGGGCTGTTCACAGTGCCCACGTTGTGTTACACTCTAACGCTGGACGTTTAAAGAAAGTGCCGCATGCTGTGCGTTATACACGGTTTTAGCCGCATTAGACTGTTTGCATATGCTCAATAATGTGTGTTTTTTGTTTTTTCTTGCAGGAGAGGAGGGGAGAGTCCGCTGTTGTGACCAGCCACATGACTAATTAATATGCACTGCAGTATTAACTTCCTGGAGCGGCCGCTTATTGGCTGGCAGGACCACGTGATGCGGAGTTTTCCGATCACGTGCTCTCCACAGTCTTTTGCCGCATGCGCCGTTTTCGTCCGATAGTATGCGTCAAAAAGTACGCATCACAGACCCATCAGGAGACGCATAACGTGGCTCTAAATAGCATCCAACTTCAAAGCTCACATGCGTTGCGTTGGGGGCACGTTATGTGACCTTAGCGTCGCATCTAACGCAACGTCTTAGTGGGAAAGAGCCTTTAAGGTGTTTTTTTTTTTTTTTTTTGGAGGGATACAGAATAGAGTTCAGCCAGCCTCCTTTTAAGAGCTTTTGCATTACTCCCCGCTTGCAGGACCAAATAAAGTTTTAAGCCCTACAATCGAAAGTCCTTTCCCTGTTTAGAAAAAAACGGTAATTCGAGAAGTACCGAAATGTCAGAGGACAGGGATTCTATTGCCCTGTGTTTTTTCTAGTAAAGGAGCTACAGGGAAATTATCAGTTCATACTAAATTTAAAGAGTCTAAACCAGAAGGTAAAATACAGAAAATTCAGGATGGATTTGATCTATTATTCATCTCTTACAGAAGTACGATTTCCTAGCCTTTCTAGACTGAAAAGATGCGTATCTTCAATTACCGATACATCTGTCTTCTCAATAATACTTAAGGTTTGCCATCCAGATGGAGGAAGAGGTAAGAATGTATCAGTTTAATGCTTTGCCCTTCGGATTATCCTCAGCTTCAGGGTTGTTTATGAAGGTAATGTCTGGGGTTCTGGCTACACTTAGACAGAGAAAGGTTAACATTTTGGGTTACCTTGATTTTCTGTTTTGGGGGACATCTCCCAATTCGGTAAGAGATCAGATTGTTACGACAGTAGTCTTACTACAAGATCTAGGTTGGATCATTAATTAGGAGAAATCTTCCTTAATTAAATCCTACACAGATTATACATTTGTTTGGGCTATTTCATTAGCATATCAGACACAGGGGGAGCAATTCAATTCTATCATGGCTCATTCCACAAGAGGAATTTCGACTTCTTGGGCAGAGAGGGCAGGGGCCTCTATAGATCAGATTTGCAGAGCTGCGACCTGGTCAAGTCACAATACGTTTGTAAAGCACTATCGCCTTAATGTATCTGTCTCTGCAGGTTTATCCTTCAGAAGGAAAGTTTTGCAAGCTGTGGTCCCACCCTAAGGTTTTAACTCTTGTATATCGTCTCATCCAGGGGTGCTGTCCGAAATGACGTTCTGGGAAAGACCACTTTACTTACGGTAAAGTCTTTTCCAGTAGTCATGAGGACAGCACCCCTGCAACCCGCCCTTATTTGGGTAGGAAAGAGAAATAAGTTTGTGTAAGCATCATTAAATGTCCGTGTCATCTTTTTATTAACTGAGGTACTGTGGCAGGTGTAGTATCTTATATGTGGCTGCCTATTGCTTATGCAAATTCTTCTTTTAACAGTTTCCTGTCCACAGTGGGGAGGGAGACAAGTCTCATCCAGGGGTGCTGTCCTCATGACTACTGGAAAAGACTTTACCGTAAGTAAAGTGGTCTTTTACGCGTAATTTCGTAGGCACAACTCCCCTTTTCTAGGAGTAGCCAATCAATTACCAAGTTTGTTTGTGAGCTACATCCTAAGCAACCAATAGTATCTTCTCCCGCCCTTCAGTATATAAGCTGTCAGCCATGATCTGTGTTCTTTGTGGGTTGCTTTCACTTTCTGAGGAGAAGGAGTGAGACAGAGAGTGATACAGTTACACATCCATATTAAGTGCAATTCTATTGCATTATCTTAGATCTTTGATCTGTGTGATTGTAAGCCTGTGTTAGGAAGTTGATTATTGTAGTTAGGGCTTTGTTTAGGGTTAGAATTCTGTTGTTTAGTGTTAGAGGCAGGGAAAACTGATTATAGGGCTTGTGATTTTACAGTGAAAGCGTGTAGATTGTAGAGACCAGAGAGGGCCTGTGATATGTAATAGAGTGAAATCCGTTAGATTCAGGGATCGTGTGCTGAGAGTGAATTGTTTTTGTGTTTTTTGTTTTTTTTTATCATTTTGATTATTTGATTTGATTGAATTTTATTTTCATTTTTTTTGTGGGGGGATTTATTTCAAGTGCGTTGTCCAAAAGCAATTGATATATAATTTGGACTAGCTCTCCAGTCCTCTCCCCCCTCATTACATTGAAATTTTAATTTGATTTATTTTTATTTTATTTTATACGTTTATCATTTGTCACTTTCCCCTACATTTCAATAAAACAATAACGTTTGGCACTTGCTGAACATATTCCCTACAATGTCTGGCAGAGGTGGAGCAGGCCGTGCCCGTGGCCGAGGAATTGAACCCACTGCAAAAAGATGTTTGTTTGACACCTTGACAGGCAGTGATCAAGAACCAGCAACCCAAAAAGTACATCCCTATTTCACAGCAGGAAGGGGACGCTCTGCACCAAGCAGGGGATGCACTGTACCCGGCAGGGGTCAGTCCAAAACTGGCAGGGGACAGTCAGTTGGTAGTGGACAATCAGTGCGAGGTAGTGGCCAATCCTCAACAGGCACAGTGAGGAGTGAAGATGTAACTCCAAAAAAAGTCTACAACCTTACGCGCGATTCTATGATGATGAAGGGCCCACGACGCCCCATTATGGAGAGCCAGGCTGATGATATTGTGGAGTTTGTGACGAGAGATAGCGGTTCTCAGTCCCCCAATCTTCAGGCCCTGGAGAGTAGCAGCAGTACCAGCAGCACACCCATGCCTGCTCAAAGATCTGCCACCAACATCCAAAATGAGCCTTCACTTCCATATACTGCACATATTGCAGACCTTGTGGACAAAGCTCTTTCGCAGTCCGACATAAACCTACAGTCTGATGCCCAGACTTTTTTTAATGAACCTCAGAATGTTATCGATGAGGAATTGGTGGGTGATGATCATGATGACAACTTGTACCCTGCCCGCGATCAGTCTCAGTCCTCAATGGGAGAACATAACATCCAGGATGAGGGCTCTCCCAACCTTCTTTCTCCCAATTATCCTGATGATGATGAGCTGGGTTCTTATAAGGGATGTAGTGACGATGATCTGGATAGGGACTATGCCCCGCCTGAACATCATGATGATGCCAGCTCAGATGATTCAGAGCCGCAGAGGCTGCATCAGCATACCATGAGACCTAGTGGAAGCAGTGGCTCCTCTGGTAGGCTTTTTCAAACGAGGCAGCAGCCACAGCCTGAGCCTGCATCTGAAAGCACCCTCTCCCAAATTGTTGTGCCTGAGACTGAAAAACCAGTTAAAAAATCATCTAAGAAAGCCCCAGTTTGGAAGTACTTTACCGTTGATGAATCTGATCCCCACATTGTCATATGCAACATTTGTGGTCATAAGGTGCGTTTAGGGAAGGACTTGTCAAGAGCGGGCACAGGTGGACCACTCTCCCACATAAAAAAGCATAAGAGAGAAAATCAGCTTGTTCAGGAAGCAATGGGTAAAATACCCCGCACAGTGCCCCATCCTTCTTCCCATTCAGGTTCTGACATCGGCACCCCTTCCCCCTGCCTTCACTCCGCAACACAGTCTGGCAGTAGAGGCCACATGTCAGCTACCTCAATTGCACGTTTCTCGTCAGTGGCTCACAGCACCCAGCCCTTAATTACTGAGTCGATAAGGTCGACAAAGCCACTGCCTTCCCATCACAGCAGGATCCGGAGGCTGAATGGGCTGCTGTCACAGGCTATGGTCCAGCAGTTATTGCCCTACAGTCTAGTAGAGGAGGGTACAGCCATTCG
This sequence comes from Hyperolius riggenbachi, assembly GCF_040937935.1. Taxonomy (NCBI): domain Eukaryota; kingdom Metazoa; phylum Chordata; class Amphibia; order Anura; family Hyperoliidae; genus Hyperolius; species Hyperolius riggenbachi. Next base: position 250,507,781 of record NC_090655.1, on the reverse strand, counting down.
CGAGCTGCTGAGGTTTGGCATACCAGAATGGCGGATCCCCAGCCGCCATTTTTTTGCTAGGACACCAATACCTGACCTGTATCGCCACACTGTGGATAATGTGACCCTGTCCCTTGACTATTCTGTAGGCAACAGGGTACATCTCACGACGGATTGCTGGACCAGCAGTCATGGCCAGGGACGTTATATGTCCTTTACGGCACATTGGGTCACCCTCCAATGCCAACAGGAGGGTTCCAGTCCTGGGGCTGCCAATGAGCTGGTTGCGCCGCCCCGTGGTGTCAAGGGGAACAGTTCCACACTTGCCTCTAGTCATGTCGCAACCGCTACAGCTGAGGCCCCCAGTAAGCGTGCCCGTGGGACTGGCCACAGCAGAGTGGTACATCGACGCTGTCAGGCGGTTCTGGGCTTAGTCAGCGTTGAGCAGCAGAGACTTACTGCACCAAATGTCCTGGCCATTATCAATGGACAGGTGCAGAAGTGGCTGACCCCAAGAAGACTCCAGGCTGGTCATGTTGTATGTGACAACGCAGCAAATCTGATTGCCGCCCTGAATCAGGGCAACATCCCCCATGTGCCATGTTTTGCCCACATACTCAACCTGGTGGTGCAGCGCTTTTTACGCACCTACCCAGGTTTGAGTGATGTGGTGCAGCATGCAAGAAGAGTTGTATCGAAGTTACGTTATTCTTCAAATGCCAAAGATTTGCTGTCTAAATTGCAGGAGAAACATGGCCTGCCCCCCCCATAGGCTCATTGCAGATAGTGCAAAACGGTGGAACTCCACACTTCGCATGTTGAATAGGTTGTGCGAGCAGAAAAAGGCGTTTGCAGAGTACCTCCGAGGAGGACATGGCACCCAGGGCGCACCTGCCCGATTCACCCAGGAAGAGTGGCGGCTGATGTATCAAGTCTGCCGTGTCTTGTCCCCATTCGATCAGGCTACAACATTCGTAAGTGGGGCACAAGTCTGTATCAGCGAAGTGATCCCTCTCGTGTACATGCTGGACGAGAGTCTGAGTAGCCTGATGACAGCTGGGGAGGATGCGCTTGATGAGCTTGAACAACAAAGCTTGCTCCAAGCCACCCAGACTCAGGCACATGAGGAGGAGGAGGAGCTTACTTTCACGCGGGACTTACTTGAGGTGCCTGATCATTGTGAGGAGGGAGAGCAGGCCAGTGCGGCATCTGTGGTTCATGGGTGGGTAGACATTGGAAGGCAGGATGAGCAGCAGCAGCAGCAGTCAGAGGATTTTAATGTGTTGAGCAGACCGGATGATTTGGAGGCGCAGGCCCATCTCTTCCCCATGGCTGTTCATATGTTGAAATGCTTACGCAGAGATCCCCAGATCAAAAACATTAAGGAGAGGGATGACTACTGGTTGGCCGCCCTTTTAGACCCTCGATGTAAGGGGAAACTGGGTCAGTTCATTCCAGCAAGCCGGCAGGAGGAGAGGATGCGTGAGCTGCAGCAGGCCCTAATACGTCATGTGCAGGAGGCCTTTCCACAGTCTGAGATCACAGCTATCCCCACTCATCGCACCCAGCAATTAGCTGAGCCTAGCAGACCCATTCTTCCTGGAGACCTTTTTGGAGCAATGAGAAACTTTTACTTCTCTGAGCGTCCAACAATAACAACAAGAACAGTAGAAGGAAGTTTTCACCAGCGGGTGAGCCGCATGGTCAGTGATTACATGGGGTCACTTGGTGCATCTGACAGTATGCGCACAGAGGACCCTATGGAATTTTGGTCCGCCAGACTGGAAACCTGTCCCGAGCTGGCGCAGTATGCGCTTCAACTTCTGGCATGCCCGGCTTCCAGCGTCATTTCTGAGCGTGCATTCAGTGCGGCAGGTGGGGTGGTTACTGAAAAGCGATCCTGTTTGTCTACAGATTCAGTGAACAGACTGACCTTCTTAAAAATGAATCAGTCCTGGATTGATGGTGAATATTCAGCCCCTGCCCTCAGAGACAGAAACTGAATGAGATTGCTTTCAACTCCCTCTGATTTATCCTATATGTCTATAAGATAACATTAAATATTTCATGTTCAGTTGGGTTCCCAACATTATTGTGCACTGCACAATTTGATTCAAAGGTACAGCAGTCTTCCCACTTTTATGGAGCTCTATGGTTAACCCCCCCCCCCCCCCCCCCCCAAAAAAAAAAACACTTTTATTGATATCGTTGCTCACACCGTTACAGTGCACAATTTCATTTTTTCCTGCTCCTGCTGCAAAAGTATTTCAGTGTTCCTACCCTCATGGAGCACTGCTATGTCCTGCTATGTTTAGTGTTGTCCCTGATGTTGCTGCTGTTTTGTTTATTGTTCTTCCACCTTTCCGGTGACTTTGCCTACTACCTGCCACCAAAATGGCTTGTGGTGACTGAGGGTGATGGTCAACTTTCTGTATGACTGAGCCGCTGCTCCTCTCAGGGCCACAAGTTAGGACTTTGCCTACTACCTGCCACCAAAATGGCTTGGGCTGACTGAGGGTGATGGTCAACTTTCTGTATGACTGAGCCACTGCTCCTCTCAGGGCCACAAGCTAGGACTTTGCCTACTACCTGCCACCAAAATGGCTTGGGCTGACTGAGGGTGATGGTCAATTTTCTGTATGACTGAGCCGCTGCTCCTCTCAGGGCCACAAGCTAGGACTTTGCCTACTACCTGCCACTAAAATGGCTTGTGCTGACTGAGGGTGATGGTCAACTTTCTGTATGACTGAGCCGCTGCTCCTCTCAGGGCCACAAGCTAGGACTTTGCCTACTACCTGCCACCAAAATGGCTTGGGCTGACTGAGGGTGATGGTCAACTTTCTGTATGACTGAGCCGCTGCTCCTCTCAGGGCCACAAGCTAGGACTTTGCCTACTACCTGCCACCAAAATGGCTTCTGCTGACTTAAAAAAAAAAAAAAATCACCTTTTCTTGTTCAGTTTCTTGGTGTCCCCACCGTTAGGGTGCTCCACACTTTTTATTATAATTTACCACCTTCTTTTGATTATAGACTGACAGTGTTCCCACTGTGAGGGAGCACTCCACAAAAAAAAAAAAAAAAAAAAACTCACCTCTTCATGTTCAGTTTTTGGGGTGTCCCCACCGTTAGGGTACTCCACACTTTTTATTATAATTTATCACCTTCTTTTGATTATAGATAGCAGTGTTTCCACTGTCAGGGAGCACTCCACAAAAAAAAAAATAAAAAAAAATACTCACCTGTTCATGTTCAGTTTTTGGGGTGTCCCCACCGTTAGGGTACTCCACACTTTTTATTATAATTTATCACCTTCTTTTGATTATAGATAGCAGTGTTTCCACTGTCAGGGAGCACTCCACAAAAAAAAAAAAAAAAAAAAATACTCACCTCTTCATGTTCAGTTTTTGGGGTGTCCCCACCGTTAGGGTACTCCACACTTTTTATTATAATTTATCACCTTCTTTTGATTATAGATAGCAGTGTTTCCACTGTCAGGGAGCACTCCACAAAAAAAAAAAAAAAAATACTCACCTGTTCATGTTCAGTTTTTGGGGTGTCCCCACCGTTAGGGTACTCCACACTTTTTATTATAATTTATCACCTTATTTTGATTATAGATAGCAGTGTTTCCACTGTCAGGGAGCACTCCACAAAAAAAAAAAAAAAAAAAAAAAAATACTCACCTGTTCATGTTCAGTTTTTAGGGTGTCCCCACCGTTAGGGTACTGTACTCCACACTTTTTATTATAATTTATCACCTTATTTTGATTATAGATAGCAGTGTTTCCACTGTCAGGGAGCACTCCACAAAAAAAAAAAATACTCACCTGTTCCTGTTCAATTTTTTGGGTGTCCCCACCGTTAGGGTGCTCCACACTTTTTATTATAATTTACCACCTTCTTTTGATTATAGACTGACAGTGTTCCCACTGTCAGGGAGCACTCCACAAAACAAAAAAACAAAAAAAAAATACTCACCTTTTCATGTTCAGTTTTTGGGGTGTCCCCAACCGTTAGGGTACTCCACACTTTTTATTATAATTTACCACCTTCTTTTGATTATACATAGCAGTGTTCCCACTGTTAGTGAGTACTCCCAAACAAAAAATTAAATAAAACAGAATTTCTGGGGGGAGGGTGGAAGGGGTTCTGGTCTGGTTATCTATGAATTTCTGGGGGGAGGGTGTAAGGGCTTCAGGTCTGGTTACCTATGGATTTGTGGGAGGAGGGTGGAAGGGCTTCAGGGCTGGTTACCTATGAATTACTGGGAGGAGGGTGGAAGGGGTTCAAGTCTGGTTACCTATGGATTACTGGGAGGAGGGTGGAAGGGCTTCAGGTCTGGTTACCTATGGATTTCTGGGAGGAGGGTGGAAGGGCTTCAGGTCTGGTTACCTATGGATTACTGGGAGGAGGGTGGAAGGGCTTCAGGTCTGGTTACCTATGGATTTCTGGGAGGAGGGTGGAAGGGCTTCAGGTCTGGTTACCTATGGATTACTGGGAGGAGGGTGGAAGGGCTTCAGGTCTGGTTACCTATGGATTACTGGGAGGAGGGTGGAAGGGCTTCAGGTCTGGTTACCTATGGATTTCTGGGAGGAGGGTGGAAGGGCTTCAGGTCTGGTTACCTATGGATTTGTGGGAGGAGGGTGGAAGGGCTTCAGGTCTGGTTACCTATGGATTACTGGGAGGAGGGTGGAAGGGCTTCAGGTCTGGTTACCTATGGATTACTGGGAGGAGGGTCGAAGGGCATCAGGTCTGGTTACCTATGGATTTGTGGGAGGAGGGTGGAAGGGCTTCAGGGCTGGTTACCTATGAATTACTGGGAGGAGGGTGGAAGGGGTTCAAGTCTGGTTACCTATGGATTTCTGGGAGGAGGGTGGAAGGGCTTCAGGTCTGGTTACCTATGGATTTGTGGGAGGAGGGTGGAAGGGCTTCAGGGCTGGTTACCTATGAATTACTGGGAGGAGGGTGGAAGGGGTTCAAGTCTGGTTACCTATGGATTACTGGGAGGAGGGTGGAAGGGGTTCAAGTCTGGTTACCTATGGATTACTGGGAGGAGGGTGGAAGGGCTTCAGGTCTGGTTACCTATGGATTACTGGGAGGAGGGTCGAAGAGCATCAGGTCTGGTTACCTATGGATTTGTGGGAGGAGGGTGGAAGGGCTTCAGGGCTGGTTACCTATGAATTACTGGGAGGAGGGTGGAAGGGGTTCAAGTCTGGTTACCTATGGATTACTGGGAGGAGGGTCGAAGGGCATCAGGTCTGGTTACCTATGGATTTGTGGGAGTAGGGTGGAAGGGCTTCAGGTCTGGTTACCTATGGATTTGTGGGAGGAGTGTGGAAGGGCTTCAGGTCTGGTTACCTATGGATTTCTGGGAGGAGGGTGGAAGGGGTTCAGGTCTGGTTACCTATGGATTACTGGGAGGAGGGTCGAAGGGCATCAGGTCTGGTTACCTATGGATTTGTGGGAGGAGGGTGGAAGGGCTTCAGGTCTGGTTACCTATGGATTTCTGGGAGGAGGGTGGAAGGGGTTCAGGTCTGGTTACCTATGGATTTGTGGGAGGAGGGTGGAAGGGCTTCAGGTCTGGTTACCTATGGATTACTGGGAGGAGGGTGGAAGGGCTTCAGGTCTGGTTACCTATGGATTACTGGGAGAAGGGTGGAAGGGCTTCAGGTCTGGTTACCTATGGATTTCTGGGAGGAGGGTGGAAGGGCTTCAGGTCTGGTTACCTATGGATTACTGGGAGGAGGGTGGAAGGGGTTCAGGTCTGGTTACCTATGGATTACTGGGGGGAAGGGGAGAGGTCTGGCTACCTATGAACTACTGGGGGCAGCAATTAATTATTGCTACATATATTCATACATTTTTATTTTTTATTTTTTTTACACTGGTGCTTTGTCTCGGACATTGATGATTTTAAAAAATGTTGGGATTGCATCACAAGCAATGTAACACCTACAACTAAGGGCCCGTTCAGATCACAAATGCGGATGGCCATGCGTGCGGAACGCAACGCGTACGAACGCACGCCATACGCGTTTGTGTGCGTTGCGTGGCTGATCCCATCACTGAAAAGCGAATGGGACAGCCGCGCGTTTTTACAAAATCTGCATGCAGCATGCGTTCACAGACCGCACAGGTCCGGAACGCATGCAGTGTGAACATCAGACAGTGATCTCTATGCACTGTCTGATGTCGTGCGTGTCGGCCTCCCGCACGCGTTTCCAAAACGCAGCTGGAAACACGTGCAGTCTGAACGGGCCCTAAGTAAGCGATCAAATATGTTTCAGAAAAGCATTGTTCTAACAATGTCACTGCATTTCTGTTGTAATTATTTAATCCACTCCAACGCAATGTGTCAGTATGAGAGATAATATAACCAAAAAACAAACGTATACTTTTTCTAACCCCCAAAAATATTTATTTTTTTGTTTTGCAACATGCAAAAAATTTTTGGTTCTCAAAAACCACACAAAACATATTTAAAATAAACACAAAAGTTTGCTTTCTTAAAACAGAAAGAATTTGCGATGATTCAGGTTGGAGTGAGCTTGAGATGTCTCCCAGTGCATCACTGCTGAATATATGCAAATGAACCATTGTCCCCCTTAAGAGATAAACACACCTCTAGAACCGCTGGAATGCAATGATGTGTCAGCATGTTAATTTGTACAGAGCCAGAATAATCCAACATGCATACATACTGTTTTGGATTGTTTGATCCGCAGTGCATGGCATGGATTAATTTGGCTCTATGGCGTAGGGTATGGTAGGTAGGAGCTGCAGTATACATTAGGTAGGTAGGTAGGCACTACAGTATACATTAGGTAGGTAGCTAGGTAGGTGCTGCAGTATAGATCAGGTAGGTAGGTAGGTAGGTAGGTGCTGCCGTACAGCTACCGTAGGTAGGTAGGTAGGTGCTGCAGTATAGATTAGGCAGGTAGGTAGGCACTGCAGTATAGATTAGGTAGGTAGGTAGGTAGGTGCTGCAGTATAGATTAGGCAGGTAGGTAGGTAGTTTCTGCAGTACAGCTACCGTAGGTAGGTGCTGCAGTATAGATTAGGTAGGTAGGTAGACACTACAGTATAGATTAGGTAGGTAGCTAGGTAGGTGCTGCAGTATAGATCAGGTAGGTAGGTAGGTAGGTAGGTGCTGCCGTACAGCTACCGTAGGTAGGTAGGTGCTGCAGTGTAGATTAGGCAGGTAGGTAGGCACTGCAGTATAGATTAGGTAGGTAGGTAGGTAGGTGCTGCAGTATAGATTAGGCAGGTAGGTAGGTAGTTTCTGCAGTACAGCTACCGTAGGTAGGTGCTGCAGTATAGATTAGGTAGGTAGGTAGACACTACAGTATAGATTAGGTAGGTAGCTAGGTAGGTGCTGCAGTATAGATCAGGTAGGTAGGTAGGTAGGTAGGTGCTGCCGTACAGCTACCGTAGGTAGGTAGGTAGGTGCTGCAGTGTAGATTAGGCAGGTAGGTAGGCACTGCAGTATAGATTAGGTAGGTAGGTAGGTAGGTAGGTGCTGCAGTGTAGATTAGGCAGGTAGGTAGGCACTGCAGTATAGATTAGGTAGGTAGGTAGGTAGGTGCTGCAGTGTAGATTAGGCAGGTAGGTAGGTAGTTGCTGCAGTACAGCTACCGTAGGTAGGTGCTGCAGTATAGATTTGGATGGGTAGGTAGACACTACAGTATAGATTAGGTAGGTAGCTAGGTAGGTGCTGCAGTATAGATCAGGTAGGTAGGTAGGTAGGTGCTGCCGTACAGCTACCGTAGGTAGGTAGGTAGGTAGGTGCTGCAGTATAGATTAGGCAGGTAGGTAGGCACTGCAGTATAGATTAGGTAGGTAGATAGGTAGGTGCTGCAGTGTAGATTAGGTAGGTAGGTAGGTAGGTAGGTGCTGCCGTACAGCTACCGTAGGTAGGTAGGTGCTGCAGTATAGATTAGGCAGGTAGGTAGGCACTGCAGTATAGATTAGGTAGGTAGGTAGGTGCTGCAGTGTAGATTAGGCAGGTAGGTAGGTAGTTGCTGCAGTACAGCTACCGTAGGTAGATAGGTGCTGCAGTATAGATTAGGCAGGTAGGTAGGCACTGCAGTATAGATTAGGTAGGTAGGTGCTGCAGTGTAGATTAGGTAGGTAGGTAGGTCGGTAGGTGCTGCCATACAGCTACCGTAGGTAGGTAGGTGCTGCAGTATAGATTAGGCAGGTAGGTAGGCACTGCAGTATAGATTTGGTAGGTAGGTAGGTAGGTAGGTGCTGCAGTATCGATCAGGTAGGTAGGTAGGTAGGTGCTGCAGTATAGATTAGGCAGGTAGGTAGGCACTGCAGTATAGATTAGGTAGGTAGGTAGGTGCTGCAGTATAGATTAGGCAGGTAGGTAGGTAGTTAGTTGCTGCAGTACATCTAACGTAGGTAGGTGCTGCAGTATAGATTAGGCAGGTAGGTAGGCACTGCAGTATTGATTAGGTAGGTAGGTAGGTTCTGCAGTTTAGATTAGGTAGGTAGGTAGGTGCTGCAGTATAGTTTAGATAGGTAGGCGCTGCAGCTTGGTAAGAGCGGGCATAATAGTAATAACTCACCTTCATTCAGCAGAATAGCCGATCCCACGCTGCTTCAATGTTCTTCCTTTCACGGCATCTGTCTCAGTAACAGCGCCCCCCCTGTGTTGACATGCGGAACATCATCACAGGGAGGCGCTGTACTGAGAGACAGATGCCGGGAAAGGAAGTACATTGAAGCAGCGTGGGATCGGCTACTCTACTGAACGAAGGTGAGTTATTACTATTGTACTCACTCCCACCACCTCTGTTTCCCCTCCTGCAATCCAGCGCCCCGGGCGATTGCACGTATCGCACGCCCATAGAAATGGGGCTGACCGAGAGGTACAAACTAACCAGCAAGCTCATGGTGAACCACAACTCATTGGAGTGTGTCAGGGGCTACAATGGTCCAACAAAACTATCCCCCCCCCCCCAAAAAAAAAACCACACACACAAAACAAAAAGTTAGGCATCACGCCTGCCCCTGGTGCCCATTAATCGGGCGATGAGCTCGTCCTGCTGGGCTGTTTTTTGGCGCAGCTCCAGGACCTGCTGCTTCAAAATAAGGAAGTCCCGGACCGGCACTCCTCTCTGATGCCGCCTCACACTTGCCTTCAGCCTCCTATGGTCCCTCCTCAATTTTAAGTGGGTAGACAGTGGAACTGTGGAAAGAATAGGGAAAATAGGTTACCCTGATTGTAAAATGTATAATCATTGTATCAAGGAAAAAATTTTTTTTTTAATGTAAAGCTTATACAATAACATTTAGGGCCCTGTTCCACCATAGAAGTGCCACCTCGCCGCATCACTTCCGCATCTCCCAATGCAGAAGTGATTAGAGGAGACGCAGATGCAGCCCTGCGAGAATATGAAGCATGCTGCAGATTCTTGGATCAGTCTACACCGCTCCGCATAACCTGAACGCAATACAAACTATACCACTGCCGTGCAATGGTTTCAGGACACCCGTGGTGTGCCACATCGTACCGCATGTAATGGAAATGTACCTCGACAGTGTAAAGCTTGCATGCTTCTATTCTTTTAAGTTAGCCAATAAATGGTATCATCCTGATCAGGGGTGTAGTCCTTGAAAAAGAGGGGAGTGGACTCACCCTAAAAATCTCTGCGCAGCGCATAGTGCTGTGCGCCAAAAAATGGGTTTGTTTAAGCATAGCGTGGGCATGGTCATGGGTGGGGCCAAATATACATGTCCTTAGTGGTATAAATGGTCTGCCAGGGGAAGTTTGAGCTCTGTCGTAGTGTATCCCCAAAAAGTAGATGTAGTCTGACAGCATTTCACCAAATATACACATAATCTGGCAGAGGTTCCTCCAAAATACAGATAATATGGCAGTGGTTACCCCAAAATAGACAATCTGCCAGCTGCAGTTCCCCCAACATACACATAATCTGGAAGCAGTTCCCCAAAATACGCGAAACCTGTCAGTGGATCACCCAAAATACACGTAACACCCAAAATACATGTAATCTGTCAGCAGTGGTTCACGAACATACAAAATCTGGCAGAGGTTCCCCAAAATACACGTAATCTGGCATCATCGGTTCACCATAAATACAGATCTGACAGCAGTTCCCCCAAAATAGGTACCCCCAGTATAGCTAGCAAGGTCTATAGGTGTCCACAGTATAAGTAGTCATGTGTATAGTTGTCCACAGAATAGGTGGCCAGATGTAGAGATGTAACCAGAATAGGTAGCCAGGTGTATAGATGTCCTCAGAATAGGTGGCCAGGTGTATAGATATTCCCAGAATAGGTGGCCAGGTGTATAGATATTTCCAGAATAGGTGGCCAGGTGTATAGATGTCCCCAGAATAGGTAGCCAGGTCTATAGGTGTACCCAGTATAGCCAGGTGTATAGGTGTCCCCATTATATGTAGCCAGGTGTATATGTTTCCCCAGTATAGCCAGGTGTATAGGTGTCCCCAGTATATGTAGCCAGTTGTATAGAGGACCCAGTATAGCCAGGTGTATAGGTGTCCCCAGTATATGTAGCCAGGTGTATTGTGGCCCCAGTATAGCCAGGTGTATAGTGGCCCCAGTATATGTAGCCAGGTGTATAGGTGTCCCCAGTATATGTAGCCAGGTGTATAGTGGCCCCAGTATATGTAGCCAGGTGTATAGTGGCCCCAGTATATGTAGCCAGGTGTATAGTGGCCCCAGTATATGTAGCCAGGTGTATAGTGGCCCCAGTATAGCCAGGTGTATAGGTGTCCCCAGTATATGTTGCCAGGTGTATAGGTGTCCCCAGTATATGTTGCCAGGTGTATAGGTGTCCCCAGTATATGTAGCCAGGTGTATAGTGGCCCCAGTATATGTAGCCAGGTGTATAGTGGCCCCAGTATATGTAGCCAGGTGTATAGTGGCCCCAGTATAGCCAGGTGTATAGGTGTCCCCAGTATATGTTGCCAGGTGTATAGGTGTCCCCAGTATATGTAGCCAGGTGTATAGTGGCCCCAGTATATGTAGCCAGGTGTATAGTGGCCCCAGTATATGTAGCCAGGTGTATAGTGGCCACAGTATATGTAGCCAGGTGTATAGTGGCCCCAGTATAGCCAGGTGTATAGGTGTCCCCAGTATGTGTTGCCAGGTGTATAGGTGTCCCCAGTATATGTAGCCAGGTGTATAGTGGCCCCCGTATATGTAGCCAGGTGTATAGTGGCCCCAGTATATGTAGCCAGGTGTATAGTGGCCCCAGTATATGTAGCCAGGTGTATAGTGGCACCAGCATATGTAGCCAGGTGTCCACACAGCTGGAGGGGAGCAGCGCAGTGGAGAGGAGCATTGGGCAGAGCAGCGGGGAAGGGTGGACGTTCCCCCTTCCCTCACCTTGGGCTACTCTTTCTGGCTCTCCCCTCCAGAACGATTGCGGTGGTGGCTGGTAGTGGCAGCAGGCATCAGTGGGCGGGACTTACCTTCTCCTCATTCCGGCGAGTTGAAGCTGTGCCGCTGCTCTGGTCTTGACTAGACCAGACTAGCTGCACACACAACGTCAACTCTCCGGAACAGGAGGAGGTAAATCCCGCCCACTGAGGCCCGCTGCCACTAACAGCCAAGGTGAGGGAAGGGGGGGGGGGGAAACGTCCGCCCTTCCCCACTGCTCTGCCCAATGCTCCTCTCCACTGCGCTGCTCCCCTCCAGGGTGCAAGGATGGACGACGTCCAGTCTCCAATAAAAGTAAGTGTACGTCGTCCACCCGCGTTCACGCAGGACTCGACCCCTGATCCTGATCCAAAACCTCTTAATTATAGACTGCAAGATTTTTACCTGTCTGGAGGCATCCGGCAGATCGCCTGGCCACTCGCTGGCTGTGAAAGGAGGGGCCTGGGGAGGAAGACCGGGAGGTGCTGGGTCCAGGGGCATCTACTTCCTGCAGGTCCTGGGGCTGCGCAGACGGGGGGGTCGTCCTGTCGGCGGGCTGGGCGTTGCTGTGCAGGTGGTGCCGGTGGACGAGAAGCAGATCCAGCTGTAATAAACAATAATAAATAATATAATGAGGTCAAAATATGTCATGAAATTGGTAAAAAGTATTACGTTTTTACTGAAAGTAATTTTTTTTCTTTAAAGTTATATTCTAATACCTTTTATTTCTTTATTGGACATGAAAGAATATGACTCTTAAATATAGTAAAATATAAATAGGATAGGCTATAAAGAGCGCTCTTGAACGTAGACTGGGCCCTGGGACAATGGTTCATCTTTATTAGGAATAAGACCCTACACACACAGCAAATATATCAAAGGAGTGGCTTTGAGACAAGTCTGCGTATGCCCTTGAGAGGCCAAACATGAACATAGGCATCAATCAAATTTAATAACTCTGGAGAGATCTTAAAATGGCTGTGCACCAGAGCTGGATCATCCACAAGGCAAACCTTGGCAGTTGCCAAGGGCATGGAGAGTACCCGGTGATCATCAGTGGTTATCAAAAACGAACACTCAGCAAATACTGCACAAATATCATCACTATGCCCACACAGGAGCACAAAAAATAGTTTAGGTAACCCATTTTGGAATAAATCCATCCAAAAAAAAAGGTGGGAAAAGTGATGAGCTGTGAATATTGAACGGATACTTTAACTGTATATACTACACAACTCTATTATAATATTCACTGCACATGGTATTTTTATAGGATAATTAGATACAGTATAAAGACCCCAAGATACACATACATAAACTAGTAGTTTGCTGACTTACATGACAGGGCTTCCCGAATGCTCTTGACGAGCTCTTTGTCCCTCCTCTTCAGGTCGCTCCACATCATCTGGACCTGCTTCACCTTCAAGTTCCTGTTGAAGTCTTTCCTCAACAGGAACTGGACCTTCCGGACCACCCGCTTCTTTGCCTCGCCCACCGACAGGTCATATCGGCCTTTAGTAAATTCCTGCAAAAAATGTTAACAGTATTCATGACCATTGTATAGAGTAATTATTTATTAATTAGGATTAACTTTACTTTAATCATGTTTCAACATTATAACAATTATATGACAGTGTCAAAAAATTTTTGGAACCAAGTTCAACCAACTATGACTGCGGACAGATACTTATGGAATAATGATGACTACAAGAAGATATAAGTGGCCACCTATAACTTCTGACAGATATTGCTTGCCATCTATAATTACATAAAGTGAAAGATGTTGTGGCCCAACTATGGCTAGTGCCAGATATTGGGAGCAACCTATGATGACTATCACAGATATTGTTAGCCAGCTATGAATACTTCTGACTGATATTTTGAGACACTGGAATCAACATATGACTGCCTATGAAAACCATCTGCTCCCCAAATCTATCCTCCCTTATAAGCACCCAATGGTCACCTGTCAATCACCTGTCAATCACCCATCAATCACCCATCAATAACCCCCTGTCAACACCTCTCACTGCCACCCATCAGATCAGAACCTAAACTGGCCCCTGCGGGCACCCAAACACCCGCCTACACCATCAGATTGCCCTCAGACCCACCGTCAGATCACCCCCAAAGTGCATTGTTTACATCTGTTCTCCCCTCTAAATCACCCACTGATCACCCATCAATCACCCCCTGTCACCACCTGTCACCACCTGTCACTGCTACCTTTCAGATCAGACCCTAATGTGCACCTTGGGCAGCCATTTACCCGCCCACATACTCAGCCACACCCCCCTTGTATACATCCAGTCTCCCCTGTAAATCACCTGTCAATCACCCGTCAATCATCCCCTGTCACCACCTTTCACTGCCACCCATCCATTTTTCTAGACTACTAGTTTCTAGACTACTCTTCATGCTTTAGGGCCCCTAAAATGCCAGGGCAGTGTAGGAAACCCACAAATGACCCCATTTTAGAAAGAAGACACCCCAAGGTATTCTGTTAGGAGTATGGTGAGCTCATAGAAGATTTTATTTTTTGTCACGTTAGCGGAAAATGACACTTTGGGGGGAAAATAATATATATATTTCCGCTAACTTGTGACAAAAATTAAAATCTTCTATGAACTCACCATACTCCTAACAGAATACCTTGGTGTGTCTTCTTTCTAAAATGGGGTCATTTGTGGGGTTACTATACTGCCCTGGCATTTTAGGGGCCCTAAAGCATGAGGAGTAGTCTAGAAACTAAATTCATGAAAATGATCTGTGAAATCCTAAAGGTACTCAAAAGACGTTGGGCCCCTTAGAGCACCTAGGCTAGAACAAAGTGTTACACATGTGGTATCGCCGTACTCAGGAGAAGTAGTATAATGTGTTTTGGGTTGTATTTTTACACATGCCCATGCTGGGTGGGAGAAATCTCTATGTAAATGGACAATTATGTGTAAAAAAAAAAAATCAAAAAAATCTCATTTAGAAAGATATTTATCCCACCCTGCATGGGTATGTTTAAAAATACACCCCAAAACACATTATACTACTTCTCCTGAGTACGGCAATACCACATGTGTGACCCCTTTTTGCAGCCTAGGTGCGCTAAGGGGCCCAACGTCCTACGAGCACCTTTTTGCTTTACAGGGGTGCTTACAATTTAGCACCCCCCAAAATGCCAGGACAGTAAACACACCCCACAAATGACCCCATTTTGGAAAGTAGACACCCCAAGGTATTGAGAGAGGGGCATGGTGAGTCCGTGGCAGATTTTTTTTTTTTAACAAGTTAGCTGAAATGGAAACTTTTTTTTATTTTATTTTTGTTTCAAAGTGTCATTTTCAGCTAACTTGTGACAAAAAAATCTTCTATGAACTCACCATGCCTCTTAGGGCCCGTTCACACTGCACGCGTTTCCAGCAGCGTTTTGGAAAGGAGGCCGACACGCATGACATCAGACAGTGCATAGAGTGCACTGTCTGATGTTCACACTGCATGCGTTCCGGACTTGTGCGGTCCGGGAATGCATGCTGCACGCAGATTTTGACAAAACGCGTGGCTGTCCCATTCACTTTTCAGTGATGGGATCAGCCACGCAACGCACACAAACGCGGATGGCCATGCGTTCGTATGCGTTGCGGTCCACACGCGTTCCGCACGCATGGCCATCCGCATTTGTGATCTGAACGGGCCCTAGTGAATACTTTGGGATGTCTTCTTTCCACAATAGGGTCATTTGGGGGGTATTTAATCATGGAATTTTGCCACCTCATAAAACCTGACAGGTGCTCCGAAAAGTCAGCGATGCTTCAAAATGGGAAAATATAATTTTGGCACCATACTTTGTAAACGCTATAACTAATACCCAAACCAGTAAATATACACTTATTGTTTTTTTTTTATCAAAGACATGTAGCAGAATAAAACTGGACAAAAATGTATATTGAAATTTTATGTTATTTCAAAAATGTCAGCACACAAAGTTAAAAAAAAATCATTCTTTTGACAAAATTCATGTCTTTTTTGATGAATATAATAAAAACTAAAAATCACAGCAGAAATCAAATTGCACCGAAAGAAAGCTGTATTAGTGACAAGAAAAGGAGGTAAAATTCATTTAGATGGTAGGTTGTATGACCGAGCAATAAACCGTGAAAACTGCAGTGGTCTGAATGGAAAAAAAGGGTCTGGTCCTTAAGGTGTAGAAAGACTGTGGTCCTCAAGGGGTTAACCCTTAAAAAAAAAAGTTTTACTAACCTGGGGCTTCCCTCAGCCCCCTACAGCTGATCGGTGCCCTCGCCGTGTCCCTCCGATCCTCCCGTCCCCGCCGGCGTTTACTTCCGGTTTCGCCGTCACCGTCCGTCAGGCTGGGAACGCAAGTGATTCTTCGCGTTCCCAGCCACAATATTGCCCCCTATGCTGCTATTGCATTTTTGGTCCAGAAAAAAAAAAAAAAACACCCAATCAGAACACTAATCACTATTCGCAAAATGCTGTAGACGCTAGGAACTCCCATACAAAAAACGCAAACCGCGCAAAAAGAGGTAAACGCAAACCGCTAAACAACCGCTTGAAAACTGCTAAAAAAAAAATAGCTACCATTTAGCAAAATACAGTGTGAATGTGTCTCTACTATTAAAGGGACTCCGAGCACACAGCCGCGACACTCAGACGAGTGTCGGCCCGACACTTGCTGGTATAGGAAGAGGCACGTCATTATGCCGGCCGATACGCGTCATGACGGCGGCCGGCGTGACAGTCCTGCGCATGCGCAGTAAACCCGCATATGCACAGGACTGTCACGCCGACCACCGTCATGACGCGTAGCTCGGAGTCCCTTTAACAGTAGTGGTACAAGCAAAGTTACAGTGACAAATAAAATAAAAAACTCTCACAAACACCTGATACACTTTTTAATGTCAAATATAAATAAATGCACAGAAACAGTACCAAACATATATGCATTTTGTTCAATAGATCACTTACCTCAATCACCATCCTTTTCAATTGAGGGGAATTCTTTGGAGGCATTTCTGGCTGGCTGTGGATTGGATTCTGGTGCCCTGAGGAAGTCTGTGTCGCTCTCCAGGTCTCTTCCACGCGTCTGGCCTGTTTTTTTGAACTTCCTGTTGTTCTGTACGCATTAGCCAATCACAGGCTTAGAGGCTGAGCGTGCCCGGAATGCGTGCGCACGCGTACGTTTTGACGCATGCGGAACATATGTACGCAATAGCTGTCACTCACAAGGCGCCGCCTACTGCGTACATATCAGCCTTGCATGCGTCAAAACGTACGCGTAGTAGGCGGCGCCTATTGAGTGACAGCTATTGCGTACATATGTTAAACATGCGTCTAAACGTACGCGTGGACGTTACGGCAGCAAGCGTAATATCGTAACGTAAGCAACTGAACTACGGTATCCTTACGCGTAACTGCGTAGCTTCTACGCGTAATTACGGTACTGCCCCGTAGATACTTTCTTACGCCGTAACCGTAATTGCGTAATGCGTAATAGCGTAAAATTACGCGTAACGACCCGTAAGCGTAGATTTTTTCATTACGACCAGCACTGCACTAAGGATAGCCGTTCTTATTCTCATATCGAGACCGGCATTGGGGTGTTACATCGCACCTATTACACCCCGATGCACTTGCAGAGAATCTACCCTGTGAAACGCAATGTACTGCAAGCTTTAGAAACTCCAAGAGAGCAGGGTCTATGGCACATATATGGTGGTAATGCCCGGTAGTAAGGGACTTCTGGGTTGAGGTTGTCTCAGCTTTGCACTTGAACGGACCATCTCAACAGAACCCTTGATGTTGATACTGGGAATACTGGGAAGAATTGTTAACTCTTTAATAAAACTCTTTGAAATTAATAAACAAGTATGTATATGTATGGGGATATATAGTCTGGTCTCCCACAGTGCTGATAATCCTCTGTGTAATATCCCTGTACAGATACCAGCTTCCTATATAGATCACATGACCACCTTACTGAACATGGATGAGAACCAAAGTTACATGACTGAGAGGATATTAGACCTCACCCTGGAGATCATCTACCTGCTGACTGGACAGGTGAGGAGGATTCTGGGAGGTCACATGACATTATTGTTGACTCTGTTAGTAGAACACACAGCTGTGAGGTGAGGACTCTGATGATTCTATGATTCTGTTATGCTTTAACAGAATCATAAAATATTGAAGGAGGGATCTGGTGAGATACTGATGCCAAGAAATCATCTCCATGGACCTTCCCCCATCACAGAGCCCCCACCTCACTCCCTGACACCAGAGCGAAACGAGAAGGAGATTCTAGAGGTCATCCACAAGATGATGGAGCTGCTGACAGGAGAGGTGAGCAGTGCTGGGAATTATGGGAGATTATTCAGTAACAGCAAGGTGTGTGTCTGTGTGATGACTGTATTATTGTGTGTGTCAGGTTCCTGTAAGGTGTCAGGATGTCACCATCTATTTCTCCATGGAGGAGTGGCAGTATATAGAAGGACACAAGGACCTCTACAAGGACATCATGAAAGAGAATCAGCATCCCCTCACATCACCAGGTAAAAGGAGACTTTAATTTCTTGTAACAAAAAGAGAAGTATGGAGGGTCCATGTAGAGAATTGGTTCTCAAACTTTTTCAGCAGAAGGCACCCCTTGACAAAATTAACAACTGAAATTCAATGTGGTTTCATAATTTCAAAAGCAAACAACATAATAAACATCACATGAAGCAACAATAATATGTCCCCTTTAGTTACATAGCAGTTAGGCACCTAAAATGCATCTGAAACAACATACACTCAGCAACATTTACCTAAAACAACACACACGCCACACCCCCAAGTAATAGTTACTCTGATCCATGCACCCTTAAAATGTTTACCATGCACCCCTAATAACTTGCACCTTGCACTCCTAATAACTTGCACCTTGCACCCCTAATAGCTTGCACTCTGCACCTTGTACCCATAATAGCTTGCACTCTGCACCTTGCACCCCTAATAGCTAGCACTCTGCACCTTGCACCCCTAATATGTTGCACTCTGCACCTTGTACCTCTAGTAGCTTGCACTCTGCACCTTCCCCTAATAGCTTGCACTCTGCACCTTGCACCGCTAATAGCTTGCACTCTGCACCTTGTACCCCTAATAGCTTGCACTCTGCACCTTGCACCCCTAATATCTTGCACTCTGCACCTTTTACCCCAAATAGCTTGCACTCTGTGCCTTGTATCCCTAATAGCTTGCACTCTGCACCTTGTACCCCTAATAGCTTGCACTCTGCACCTTGTACCCCTAATAGCTTGCACTCTGCACCTTGCACCCCTAATAGCTTGCACTCTGCACCTTGTACCCCTAATAGCTTGCACTCTGCACCCCTAATAGCTTGCACTCTGCACCCTGTACCCCTAATAGCTTGCACTCTGCACCTTGCACCCCTAATAGCTTGCACTCTGCACCCCTAATAGCTTGCACTCTGCACCCTGTACCCCTAATAGCTTGCACTCTGCACCTTGCACCCCTAATAGCTTGCACTCTGCACCTTGTACCCCTAATAGCTTGCACTCTGCACCTTGCACCCCTTATAGCTTGCACTCTACGCCTTGCACCCCTAATAGCTTGCACTCTGCGTCCTCTACCCCTAATAGTGTGCACTCTGCACCTTGTACACCTAATATCTTGCACTCTACACCTTGTACCCCTAATATTTTGCACTCTGCACCTTGCACCCCTAATAGCTTGCACTCTGCACCTTGCACCCCTCATAGCTTGCACTCTGCACCTTGCACCCCTCATAGCTTGCACTCTGCACCTTGCACCCCTCATAGCTTGCACTCTGCACCTTGCACCTCTAACAGAGCACTGCACTTAATTCCAAATGCCACTATAGTATCCCTCCTCAGTTCCACACCAACCATGTAACATAGCTTGAGGAGGGGGACGCTGCACATGAGGGGGAGTAATTGGAAAGGTGGATCTTCCGGGGCAGCCAGCATCAGTGAAAAAAAATAAAAAATGGCCGCTCACAATACAGGATGGGGAGGGAAAGCTGGATATTTCCAAAGTTACTTTTATGGAAATGACCCTTTATATTTCGGCTTTCTTTCCTATTCTAACACTAACTTTTCCCCTTTTAACACCTAACACTAACCTCCAACTCCAATCCTAACATTTCCATTCACTCTTATTGCTGCTAAACGAGTTTCGCTACATTAGTATGTATATGTAGCTGAACTCCATACCTAATGGAGCACAGTCCTTGCCACTTCCTCCAACCACTAGGACAGCCATATGACTGTTGAGAGATAGATGAGTACTGCTATCCTGCACCAAAATCCAGGTCCACTGTAATGTTAGTGTAATTATTGGTTCTGTAGATCTTGGTTGTAACTAGGACCAGACCAGCTGATCAACAATCTGTGCATGCCAATCACTTTCGAGGTTTAAAGGACAACTGAAGTGAGAAGACTAATAAGGCTGCCATGTTTATTTCCTTTTAAACAATACCAGTTGCCTGGCAGCCCTGCTGGTCTGTATGGTTACAGAAGTGTCTGAATAACACCAGAAACAAGCATGCAGCTAATCTTGTCAGTTCTGACAATAATGTCAGAACACCTGATCTGCTGCATGCTTGTTCAGGGTCTATGGCTGAAAGTATCAGAGGCAGAGGGTCAGCAGGGCTGCCCGACAACTGGTTTTCCTTAAGGGCTCGTTTCCACTATCGCGAATCCGCATGCGTCCAACGCATGCGGATTCATACATGTAATGCAAGTGGATGGGCCTGTTTCCACTGTAGCGTTGTTGAGGTGCGTTTTTTTCAGCGGTGCAAAAACGCACAAAAGAGCATGAAATCAATGGAAAAGCACACCGGCATTGCCATGGTTAAATTCGCATACATCGTCATCCATGCGAATTTTCATGCAAATTCGCACAAAAATCGCATGCACGCGCATGCGAAATTCGCATCCGCATGAGAATTTTGCCACAGCGATTTCGCCACGCAATAGTGGAAACGGGCCCTCAAAGGAAGTAAACATGGCAGCCTCCATATACCTCTCTTTTCAGCTGTCCTTTAAACAATACCAGAAGATCACTAATGAAATACTGGTTTCTGTACAATGGATAAGAGAAACGTGCAATCATACAAATACACACACCACAATACACCTGCAGTCATACAATGCATAACACAGGATGCACCACAAGTACCAGAATTCCTCTAACTAACTTTACGATGGCAAAATATACAGGAGCACCAATCACTCAATGTATGAGCAATGGGAATTTACAGGATCACAGAACACTCAGAATATATACAGGAGGGGATACATCTAATCAGCATACAGGAGGGAAATCAGACAGGCAGAGGTAAGCCAGGAAATCAGATAATACTGATAGGCAAAGAGTAGTCAGGCTAGCAAAGATCAATGGTGGGAAGTCACAGGAACAAGG